>NW_024871383.1:312500-465000 GCF_019054845.1 Dipodomys spectabilis
ATGACCAAGTATGTTAGACCCCTCAAGTCCTGTGCTCAGTCACAAGCTTTACTTTGTTAGGATATTCCAACAACAAGGATTTCACTAGGCCAAACTAGACTTTTTCAGTCAGCATATACCTTGGGGTTTTCAGGCTTCCAGATCCTCTGGAAGAGGATAGAGCCCTGGAGGTAGAAAAAGAAGGGATTTGTTCCCCCTTGCAAGCTTATCACCTAGCTATCTGCGCCCCTCCAGGTTAATCACACTGTGGCGTGCGAGTCAGCAGAGGGTGGATAGTTAGGATGGAGTTTGCTATGTGAATGGAACCCTATCACATGATGCCACCCAAACCCTTCTTCCACAGACACAGCACCTCCAGGTCCCATACTCCAGGTCCTCCAGGACCAGAGGCTGAGAGTGAGTAAAGCCATCACGGGGGCGAACTTACAGGAATAGCACTTCCTGCTTTGGAGGTGAGTCTGAGGAGTCAGCAAGGCCGGGCTGGGAGCCGGGCAGGGCACTGGCCACAGCTGGTCCTCCTCACCTGAAGCCACGCAGCGTCTGGGGCGGGGACAAATAATAGCTGTGGCTGTCAGAATGCCAGAGGAAGCATTCCTCAGCAGCACCTCAGCTCAGGCTCCTGGAAAGGAAGAAAACAAACACTGCTCCACTGGAAACAAGAAGCTGTTCTCATGCTTTCTGGGTGGCTCATGACACTTAATTACTTTGAACACAATACATCCAGATTATTTTTTAACTTTACAGAGCCTCTTAGCTTTTCAAAAGAAATGTTACTGGGGAATGTTGAAGGTTAGAATTGGAGGTCAGGAAAAAAGACCCTCACCAACAGAATGAACCCTACATATTTATTCTATTTTATTTGGGTAAAACATGACCCTTATATTCAGGGAGTCATGTTTATAGTACATTGTGTGCATGTGCAAATAATTTGTGCTTTGTTTCTCAGAGCCATATCAGGCAATCCTTTCGGGCAATTTCACTGTGATTTTGGCCAATAGAGGAGCACTCAGTTCTGATTTCCCAAGGAGCCATACTGCCACAGATCACACGAGAGTAACTCGAGAGCCCCATCCCAAGTCAACTCGAAGACACTTGGACTTCACAATCCTCTAGGCAGCTACACTCAGTAGCTAACAAACTGATCTCCAGTCTTAACTGCTCTGGAGTCAGAGGTGAGAAGGGCCATTTGTTCTCTTCATTTCATTTTTCTTCCTCTTCTATGCTACTAAACTTGACCATGAACGGCAGCTGTCATCTCCAAGCCTGGAAGGCGGTCGGGAATCGTGGAGCGGAGGTGGAGCAGGCGCGTCAGCCCGCTTGTCAGAGCCCCTGTTGGCATCATCAAACACTCGCCTTGCAGCTGTGTGGACTCCCGACTCAGAAGAGAACAACCGCAAGTCCAGACTCCCATGTGATAGCACAGTTGGCTCAACATTTCTTCATCAGGTCGCCACGTTGTTGCCTCCCTTAACTGACTAACGCAGCCTGGCAGAGAACAGAAGAAACACCCAGGAACTAAAGACAGGCAGAGCCGGCTCTGTCCCAGGAACCTGAGACCGGCAGACCTGGCTCTGACACCAGCCCACACTTCCCCTAAGCAAGACACTCAGTGTGCTGAGACTCGGCTGCCTTGTCCAAAAAGCTGAATGCAAAAAAAACCTAAATTACTATTGTATATGACTTATTGTTCTTAATGGTTAATTCCCACAAGACTAACCAGGTGTACAATAAATGACAAAAGAAAACTAAAACAAAAAGTAGATCATTGTTGGCCAGATGTCGGTGGCTCACATCTATCATCTTAGCTACTCAGGAGACTGAGATCTGAGGATTGAGGTTCAAAGCCAGCCGGGGCAGGAAACTCCATGAGACTCTTATCTTCAATAAACTACCAGAAAACTGGAAGAGGCACTGTGGCTCAAGTGGTAGAGCGCTAGCTTTGAGCTGAAGAGCTGAGGGACAGCGCCCAGGCCCAGAGTTCAGGCCCCACGACCAACAACAACAAAAAATACAAAGGGTTTGCTGGACCACATGTCCTGCATGCTTCCCATTTACCCAACGGGAAAATAAAAACGCCTCCTTGCTGTGGCAGCAGGCACCGCCAGGGACAGAGCTCTGCTGGTTCTTTTATATCAACAGTGTTACTGTTATGATAAAGGTGATGTAGAGGGATTACCGTTTCTTTTGGTTCTTGGTTGGGTTATTTGTACCCAACGACAGAGCTTAAGGGGAGCATTTTGATTCGCAACAAAGCTGGTTAACAGGCTGTCCCAAGGGAGAGCTCTCCTTTCAGTTCACACAGCCTAGCATGGGCTTCTACAAGGCCACTGCACCAGGATCAGCTCTTGTGATGTGACCCTGGGTTAGGGTCCAGGGTGTGGGGTGGGCAGAGCACATGGCTTGTCCTGTACACATTTACTGGATGCCAGACACAACACCATGCTGTGTTTTCAGAGAAAATGAAGCAAGTAAAAACGTTAAGACAGAAAATAATGGAAGATGGGTAAGTTGAAGGGTTTTCCCACAGTAAAAGCTAAATTGGCACATTTCTGAGCACACTGAAGTGCCGCACTCCCAGTTATTAACCTTGTGGCTTAGTAGGCGTGAACCAGGTGAACCAGAGCCAGCAGCTTCTTCATGGGTTCCTTGGTGACAGCGCAGCTCCACCCGGCTGAGAAAGGGTGTCCGGCTCCTACATTCCTAAGTGCTTTTGTGAGTCAGTTGTAAACAACAGCGCCTTTTTATTTTGCTGTTAGCACCTGCCAGTAAGTATCTAGTGTTGTTTCAAGAACGAATCATTTCTGGCCCCCAAACCAGCTGTAAACTATCTGTTGAGTTCTCTCCCCTAGAGGCTTTGTTCTGTTTCTGTGGAGCCCTGGCTTTTAGGTCATGGGGTTCTCAGTCTGTTCTCACCGGTATCATCAGCCAGGTTCTCCCTGACCAGCCAACACACAGTACCTTCCATGCACTGTCACATGACCCTACTGTCTTTCTCTGCCTAATATCCCACACTACCAGATACATTTCCTGTTTCTTTTTTTTTTTTTTTGTCGGTCCTGGAGCTTGAACTCTGGGCCTGGGCGCTGTCCCTCAGCTCTTCAGCTCAAGGCGAGCGCTCTACCACTTGAGCTACAGTGCCACTTCCGGTTTTCTGGTGGTTTATTGGAGATAGGAGTCTTACGGTCTCTCCTGCCCGGCCTGGCTTTGAACCGCGATCCTCAGATCTCAGCCTCCTGAGTAGCTAGGATGACAGGCATGAGCCACCAGCTCCAGGCCCCTGTTTCTTTTTTTTCTTATTGCATGTCTTCTCTAGAAGACAAGATACAAATTGGGATTTAACTTCCATGAACTTTTAAGAATATAAACACCATGAAGGCTGAGTACAGCCTCATACTTGGATCAAGTTTTGAGGCCAGCCAGAGAGAAGCCATCAAGACCCTATCTCAACCAATGAGCTGAGCATGGTGTAATTCTGGATATGAGATCAATACCCAGGCCAGCCTGGGCAAAACACAAGACCTTCCCCAAGAAAGTAAAGGGGAAAACATCTGGGAAAATGGCTCAGATGTCAAGACATCTGCTTAGCAAGTGTGAAGCTTTGAGTTCAAGCCCCAGTATTGCACATGTCCACGAGTGTGTACACACACACACACACACACACACAGATATAGATGCTATGGGAACAGACTTGGTATCTCATTCGCCGCCTAGCGCTACACCTAGAATAATATACATTGGATACAGCAGATGATCTAACATAGCAGCTGAAAGAACCGATGAGGGTTAGGTAGATGGGAAAATCTATTTGGCAAATGCATGCCAAGTATGGCAAACTGAGCGTGTGATGGAGCTAAGCCTACCTGCGGCCCTGGAAATTACCAGTGCCTCTGGTATCCATCAGAGGCCCCACAGACAGTTACACAGTGCCCAGGGGGAGAATGTCTCTGTACCCGCTCCTCAGGATGAGTATGGGGACAATCTTCAATGCTCAAGAGTGAGTAGTAGGTACAGGCAAAGCAGAGAGGACCATGACAACAGAGGCACCAAGCCTGGAAACGTCCTGTGGGTGCTGGTAGCCAGAGAGAAGACAAGTCAGTTCATCAGTCTCTGGGCCTTAGCTTGTAACCTCTAAGCAATGAGGTCGTTTGAAACCGTTTCCAGAAGCAAAACTCATAGTTTTATTCCTGATAAAGATTGGTGGCAATGAAAGAAGCTACAGAAAAGAACAAAGCATTTAGGAGGCTGTTTCCTAATCCAAACTGAAAAAAAAGAAAAGGGTGCAAACCACTGGAGGTAATAGAGATGGAAAAGAAGAGACATTTGAAGGCTATTAAGAGGGTGCGACCAAGAGAGCCTGGTGACACGTAGATGTAGAAGGCAAAAGAAACAAAGGCGTTGAAGAAAATCCAAGTGTTCAGTTTCTGTCAGTGGGAGAAAATTTGATATTCTTAATCAAAATGAAAGTCCTCAGTGCTGCTGATCTGAAACTTTAAATCAATTGTTGGTGACAGAGCGCACGCTGAGCCTGCGGCCCAGACACCAGCGGGTTCACCGGGCCACCGATGTTCCTAGCACAATGGCCAGGTTGTCCGCTGAGGCAAGTCTGTGGAGGAGTCCCAGTGGTCTGCGCACTTCACCTCGGAAGTGCTGCTGGCCGTGGGTTCACAGGGGCACACCTGCTGCTCAGCGCGCGGCCTCTGCGGGAGACCCACCACCGCAGAGGCCGGGCTGCGCCTCACCACGGACACACCCGTCATCTCAGAGCAATAATGGGCCCCAAGTCACGGTTCCACGCACCTCCAGGAAATCTTAAGGTGAGAGTATTGAAAACTGAATTAATGTATGTCTGTAGACCTGACCTTAGGCTAAGCTACCTGTATCCCACCTGTATCTCACTTTTCTCCACCTTAGTTTGGCCTGATTTGGCCTCCAGCCATTTCTAAGAGACCCCATTCAAACCCAAGGTATTTCTGAAGTTCTCAAGGATTGCTCCCTGATGCTGAGTTCAGAGCAAGTACAACTGGCCGTCCAAGCCAGGGTCCATATCCCAACCCTTTCTTCTTCCCTAGGGCCTCATCTGCAGCCACCACCTAAAGAATTATAGTGTTAAAGCTCTAGGGGTGCCATCTTGGTTTGATTCCTGGCTTTGCCATTTATTGCCAAAGTCACTTAGTTTGGGAAAGCTATTCAGCTTCTTGGAGCCTTAATTTTTTATTTTTTTTTTGTCAGTCATGGGGCTTGAACTCTGGGTCTCTCAGCTCTTCAGCTCAAGGATAGTACTCTTCCACTTGAGCCACAGCACCACTTCCGGTTTTCTAAGTGGTTTATTGAACATAAGAGTCTCACAGGCTTTCCTGCCCGGGGTGGCTTTGAACCACGATTCCTCAGATCTCAGTCTCCTGAGTAGCTAGGATGACAGGCAGGAGCCACTGGCACCTGGCATCAGAGCCTTATTTTAAAATGAATAACATTCAGTTTTTAAAAATGAGTGCTTGGCTCGCATGCATGAGGCCCTGGGCTCAATTCCTCAGTACCACATAAGCAGAAACAAGCTGGAAGTGGCGCTGTGGCTCAAGTTGAGCTGTGGCTCAAGCCTCGAGCCGAAGAGCTGAGGGGCAGCACTGAGGCCCAGAGTTCCAGCCCCACGACCAACAACAACAACAAAAAGAATAGGAGGTGTAATTCTAGCACTTGGGAGTCTGAGATGCCAAGATGGCAGTCTCAGGTCAGCTGAAGATATGCTCACCTAGGTCACACAGTGAGACCCGTCTAAAACAAATAAAAATCCTACCTCACAGAGCGGTGATTAGTTACTAGTTATAGGTAGGGCAGCAAGCACCCAGTCAATGTGAACTACGACCCATCCTGTGGCCACAGTTCCCACCGGGCCTGGGGATGCCTGACAGGGGTTCCATGGGGCGCCAAAGCTGCCTGAGCCTCGTGGCAGGCAAGAGTCCAGGCCCTCCTTCTTCTCGGGTTCCATACAAAAGAGATAACAAAGAGGCACAACTATGCTCATCAGAAATGGCCACCGGGACATTCTTTCACTTGTGGCTCTCCCTTTACTTAACACCAGCCTCCAAAGAGTTATGACAGACAGGAGTCCATGGACACCCAGGCTAGAAGACAAATGAGTGACAGGTACCGAAAGGTTAAGGCGGCCTAGCCAGGCTCCTGCCCTGAGGAACAGCCCTGCCTAAGGGCTGGTGGATCAACTCTCCTCTCTCTGCCAAAGGGAGAGTTTAAGGCTGAGACTTTGAAAAGAATGAAACAGCAGTCATATTGTTATTGAAAGTGGAAAACAAGTATAAGCTGTCAAAATGTACTAAATCCAAGACTACAGAGCAGTCCCAGTATGGGCTTTTAATTTATCTGTGATGATGAAGTACCTGCCTATAATCTCAGAAGTAGAACAGGAAGAAAAGTGTGAACTGTAAAACTAGTATTACTAGTATTAGCATCACAAAAATATCCAATACCTAAGAATAAATGTAATAAAAAAAAAGATGTGTGATAGTGTGATAGTGAACTGTTACTAAGAAAAATGAAGATGATAGTAAAGAAGACCTATAGAGCCAGGCATGGTGGCCACAGCTATAATACCATCACTTGAGGCAGAGGATCTCAGTTTTGAGGCCAGCCTGGTTACATACCAAGCTCCTATGTCAAAAACTAATAATAATAATAAAAAATGAGCTCTTATAGGGCTGGAAGTATGGCTCATGTGGTAGACCATCAGCCAAACAAGCAAATAGATCAGACATAAAAGCCCCTGAGTTCAAATCTGGCAAAAAATAAAAAATAGAAAACTGTAAAACCTATAGAAGTAGAGAAATATTATACATTCCTAAACACACCCAATATTAGAAAGAATGTCTGTAGCCCCAAACTGATTTCTACACCTTTTTGCAATTCCAATAAAAATATTAAGATTTTTTTGTGAAAATTAAAGTGATTTCCATTTCATATGAAACATAATGGGCAAAAAATAACCAAGATGATCTTAAAGAAAAATAAACTTGATATCCTGGGAATCTTTTTATACCCACAAATAAAAAAAAAGGCAACATAATGGTAAAAGGATTAATAGGAGACTTCATAAAAGAGAATTTGCAAGTAAGAAAAAATTATATATGTGTACAAGCTTAATAATTAATAATTCAAATAATTAATAGCCATCTGGGAAAGGATATGTTTATATATATATATTTATGTGCACACAGGCTCAACCTCAATAGTTGTCTGGGAAATGATAACTCTATGCTAATTGAAACTACCCTGAGCCAGGATCTGGTTGACCACCTGTAATCCTAGCTACTTGGGAGGCTGAGATCAGGAGGATCAAGTTTCAAGGCTAGCCAGGGCAGAAAAGTTCTCCACACCCCATATCCCTTATCTACCAATAGTAAGGAGGTAATTTCACAGATCTGTCCACTTGAAAAAAGTTGTACATTCAAGTTTTAAGGATTTATATGCTCCTCGCTATATGGTACCTTTATTAGAGTCATTACTAAGAAGGAAAAAGACAATAAATATTTCAACTAAATACAAATATATGAGCCTTGTTTAGATTCTGCTTGAGTTAAAGAGCTCAGGGACAGCACCCAGATCCTGAGTTCAAGCCCTAGTACTGGCACACACATGCACACAAACACACACACCACACACACAAAATGAAATAAAAACATAAAAGTTAATAATGAAGCTAATTATGTAAATATATAACCTTCCTCTGGGGCACCTGAGTTCCTGAAAACTGTTAGTTCGTAACAGAAATTCACCAAACTTAAATATTTTATTGATTATTATGTAAGTATTGACACCAAACATAAATATTTTATTTACCACCTATTTACGTGCTAAAGATCCTATCTGGGATCTTACATCTGCAATTGGCTCCTACCACTTTTTCAACCCTAGCCCTTAAAATTAAATCTTAACAGAAAAATATCTCTACTAGTTTGGTAGAATGAAAGTGGCAGCCAGTACTGAGTTTGAGTCCTGGTCTCAGACCTTAAAAAAAAAAAAAAAAAAAGCAGGGCTGGAATGTAGCTTGGTGGCAAAGTACTTGTCTAGCAAGAGCAATGTCCTGGGATCGATTCCCAGCACACACACACACACACACACACACACACACAAAACACCTAGGAAAGATTTAATTTTATATTTTATTATAAGTATCTGTACTACTTAACTCAGAGCTTTTTTTTTGCTCAAGGATACCACACTCTACCACTTTGAGCCACAGCACTTCCAGTTTTCTGGAGATAAGCCTCATAGACTTTTCTGCTTGGGCTGCCTTCAAATCAAAATCCTCAGATCTCAGCCTCCTGAGTAGCTAGGATTAGAGGCATGAGCCACCAGTGTCCAGCAACTTTCTTAAATTTAATACTGTAGCTTAATTTTCACAACGAATACACTTCCCTGGACAACACCCATGACCTGCTGTTTATATAATCCAATGCCTATTTCTTTAGTTGTATTCCACTCAATCAGGACTGACTGTAGATGGTTGTTTTTCAACCCTTCTTGTGAATAACCTACAGAAAAAATTAATTTACTTTGTAGAGCAGACTTGTATGTCATTAAAACAGATGCTGATGGTTCATGCCTGTAATCCTAGCTACACAGGAAGCTGAGATCTAAGGATCACAGTTTGAAGCCAGCTGGGGCAGGCAATCCATGCGACTCTAATCTCCAATTAACCAGCAAATTAACAAGCAAAATGCCAGAAGTGAAGCTGTGGTTCCAGTAGTAGAACAGTAGCCTTGAGTGGAAAAGTTACAGGAGGTAAGGGACAGCAGTACCAACACATATACACACAAAAATTCTTAAAATAAGAATCAGGTGACCTAATTAAATGTCTGAGTACTGGACTCTAGAAATTTTAAAAAACAACTATCAAAGCAGTCTTGTTTATCTGAAAGTTAGAGAAACTGGGATAGGCATATTGAGCTTCAACAATTATTTCTTCTTGGGAATCCTACTTATTTTCTTTCGTTCATTTTGTGTATGTGCATGTGGATGTACTGGTTCTGGGGTTTGAACTCAGCCTGGCTAGTCCCTGAGCTTTTTTGCTCAATCGCAGCTCCACTTGTGGCTTATTACTGGTTAATTAGTGATAGTGTCACCCAGACTTTCCAGCTCTGGCTACTGCCCAAACAGTGTAGACATCAAGCTGTGCTAAACTAGTCACAGTTAGCCAGGAGGGTCTCCGCAAGCTCTGCTGGGCACACCGCCCTTCAGTGCACACACACAGAGTCTGGTGGCCGTTCAGTGCACACACAGAGTCTGGTGCCCGTTCAGAGCACACACAATCTGGTGGCCGTTCAGTGCACACACAGAGTCTGGTGGCCGTTTAGTAGACACACAATCTGGTGGCCGTTCAGTGCACACACACAGTCTGGTGCCCGTTCAGTGCACACACACAGAGTCTGGTGCCCGTTCAGTGCACACACACACAGTCTGGTGGCCGTTCAGTGCACACACACAATCTGGTGGCCGTTCAGTGCACACACACACAGTCTGGTGGCCGTTCAGTGCACACACACACAGAGTCCGGTGGCCGTTCAATGCACACACACACAGAGTCTGGTGGCCGTTCAGTGCACACACACAGAGTCTGGTGGCCGTTCAGTGCACACATACAGAGTCTGGTGGCCATTCAGTGCACACACACACACACAGAGTCTAGTGGCCGTTCAGTGCACACACACAGAGTCTGGTGCCCGTTCAGTGCACACACACAGAGTCTGGTGGCCATTCAGTGCACACACACAATCTGGTGGCCATTCAGTGCACACACACACAGTCTGGTGGCCGTTCAGTGCACACACACACAGAGTCCGGTGGCCGTTCAATACACACACACACAGAGTCTGGTGGCCGTTCAGTGCACACACACAGAGTCTGGTGGCCGTTCAGTGCACACATACAGAGTCTGGTGGCCATTCAGTGCACACACACACAGAGTCTAGTGGCCGTTCAGTGCACACACACAGAGTCTGGTGGCCGTTCAGTGCACACACACACAGAGTCTAGTGGCCGTTCAGTGCACACACACAGAGTCTGGTGGCCGTTCAGTGCGCACACACACAGTCTGGTGGCCGTTCAGTGCACACACAGAGTCTAGTGGCCGTTCAGTGCACACATACAGAGTCTGGTGGCCATTCAGTGCACACACACACAGAGTCTAGTGGCCGTTCAGTGCACACACAGAGTCTGGTGGCCATTCAGTGCACACACACACAGAGTCTGGTGGCCGTTCAGTGCACACACACAGAGTCTGGTGGCCGTTCAGTGCACACACACACAGTCTGGTGGCCATTCAGTGCACACACACACAGAGTCTAGTGGCCGTTCAGTGCACACACAGAGTCTGGTGGCCGTTCAGTGCACACACACAGAGTCTGGTGGCCATTCAGTGCACACACAGAGTCTGGTGGCCGTTCAGTGCGCACACACACAGAGTCTGGTGGCCATTCAGTGCGCACACACACAGAGTCTGGTGGCCATTCAGTGCACACACACACAGAGTCTGGTGGCCATTCAGTGCACACACACACAGAGTCTAGTGGCCGTTCAGTGCACACACAGAGTCTGGTGGCCGTTCAGTGCACACACACACAGAGTCTGGTGGCCATTCAGTGCACACACACAGAGTCTGGTGGCCGTTCAGTGCGCACACACACAGTCTGGTGGCCGTTCAGTGCACACACACAGAGTCTGGTGGCCGTTCAGTGCACACACACACAGTCTGGTGGCCATTCAGTGCACACACACACAGTCTGGTGGCCGTTCAGTGCACACACACAGAGTCTGGTGGCCGTTCAGTGCACACACACACAGAGTCTGGTGGCCGTTCAGTGCACACACACACAGAGTCTGGTGGCCGTTCAGTGCACACACACACAGTCTGGTGGCCATTCAGTGCACACACACAGAGTCTGGTGGCCGTTCAGTGCACACACACAGAGTCTGGTGGCCATTCAGTGCACACACAGAGTCTGGTGGCCGTTCAGTGCACACACACACAGAGTCTGGTGGCCATTCAGTGCACACACACACAGAGTCTAGTGGCCGTTCAGTGCACACACAGAGTCTGGTGGCCGTTCAGTGCACACACACACAGAGTCTGGTGGCCATTCAGTGCACACACACAGAGTCTGGTGGCCGTTCAGTGCGCACACACAGAGTCTGGTGGCCGTTCAGTGCGCACACACAGAGTCTGGTGGCCGTTCAGTGCACACACACAGAGTCTGGTGGCCGTTCAGTGCACACACACAGAGTCTGGTGGCCATTCAGTGCACACACACACAGAGTCTAGTGGCCGTTCAGTGCACACACAGAGTCTGGTGGCCGTTCAGTGCACACACACAGAGTCTGGTGGCCATTCAGTGCACACACACAGAGTCTGGTGGCCGTTCAGTGCGCACACACAGAGTCTGGTGGCCGTTCAGTGCACACACACAGAGTCTGGTGGCCGTTCAGTGCACACACACACAGTCTGGTGGCCGTTCAGTGCACACACACACAGTCTGGTGGCCGTTCAGTGCACACACACACAGTCTGGTGGCGGTTCAGTGCACACACACACAGTCTGGTGGCCGTTCAGTGCACACACACACAGTCTGGTGGCCGTTCAGTGCACACACACAGAGTCTGGTGGCCGTTCAGTGCACACACACACAGAGTCTGGTGGCCGTTCAGTGCACACACACACACAGAGTCTGGTGGCCGTTCAGTGCACACACACACAGTCTGGTGGCCATTCAGTGCACACACACAGAGTCTGGTGGCCGTTCAGTGCACACACACAGAGTCTGGTGGCCATTCAGTGCACACACAGAGTCTGGTGGCCGTTCAGTGCACACACACAGAGTCTGGTGGCCGTTCAGTGCACACACACAGAGTCTGGTGGCCGTTCAGTGCACACACAGAGTCTGGTGGCCATTCAGTGCACACACAGAGTCTGGTGGCCGTTCAGTGCACACACAGAGTCTGGTGGCCGTTCAGTGCACACACACACAGAGTCTGGTGGCCGTTCAGTGCACACACACAGTCTGGTGGCCGTTCAGTGCACACACAGAGTCTGGTGGCCGTTCAGTGCACACACACAGAGTCTGGTGGCCGTTCAGTGCACACACACACAGAGTCTGGTGTCCGTTCAGTGCACACACACAGAGTCTGGTGGCGGTTCAGTGCACACACACACAGTCTGGTGGCCGTTCAGTGCACACACTCACAGAGTCTGGTGGCCGTTCAGTGCACACACACACAGTCTGGTGGCCGTTCAGTGCACACACAGAGTCCGGTGGCCGTTCAGTGCACACACAGAGTCCGGTGGCCGTTCAGTGCACACACACAGAGTCCGGTGGCCGTTCGATGCACACACACAGAGTCCGGTGGCCGTTCGGTGCACACACACAGAGTCCGGTGGCCGTTCAGTGCACACACACACAGAGTCTGGTGGCCGTTCAGTGCACACACAGAGTCTGGTGGCCATTCAGTGCACACACACACAGAGTCTGGTGGCCGTTCAGTGCACACACACAGTCTGGTGGCCGTTCAGTGCACACACACAGAGTCTGGTGGCCGTTCAGTGCACACACACAGTCTGGTGGCCGTTCAGTGCACACACACAGAGTCTGGTGGCTGTTCAGTGCACACACACACAGAGTCTGGTGGCCGTTCAGTGCACACACACACAGAGTCTGGTGGCCGTTCAGTGCACACACACACAGTCTGGTGGCCGTTCAGTGCACACACAGAGTCCGGTGGCCGTTCAGTGCACACACAGAATCCGGTGGCCGTTCAGTGCACACACAGAGTCCGGTGGCCGTTCAGTGCACACACAGAGTCCGGTGGCCGTTCGGTGCACACACACAGAGTCCGGTGGCCGTTTGGTGCACACACACAGAGTCCGGTGGCCGTTCGGTGCACACACACACGCACAGAGTCTGGTGGCCGTTCGGTGCGCACACACACACGCACAGAGTCTGGTGGCCATTCGGTGCACACACGCGCACAGAGTCCGGTGGCCGTTCGGTGCACACACACACGCACAGAGTCTGGTGGCCGTTCGGTGCACACACACACGCACAGAGTCTGGTGGCCGTTCGGTGCACACACACACGCACAGAGTCTGGTGGCCATTCGGTGCACACACACGCACAGAGTCCGGTGGCCGTTCGGTGCGCACACACACACGCACAGAGTCCGGTGGCCGTTCGGTGCACACACACACGCACAGAGTCCGGTGGCCGTTCGGTGCGCACACACGCATGCACGCACGCACACGCACACACAGAGTCCGGTGGCCGTTCGGTGCACACACACGCATGCACAGAGTCCGGTGGCCGTTCGGTGCACACACACGCATGCACAGAGTCCGGTGGCCGCTCGGTGCACACGCACACACACACACAGAGTCCGGTGGCCGCTCGGTGCACACGCACACACGCACGCACACGCACACCGGGTCTGGGCGCGCCGCCCCTCAGAGCGCAGAGGCGGAGGGAGCTGGGCCGGCCTTGCTTTGGGGAGGGGTCGGCGCGGGCGCCGTTTCCCACCGGCTTCGCCTTCGTGGCGGGCGGAGAAGCCTCCCCACGCCCTCGGACTCCCCAAACCGCCGGTGCGGGCGGGACGCGGGGACGCGGGCCGGCGGCGGAGGCCTGCGCCCCGCCCGGGCACCAGAGGGCGTGCGGCGGGACGGCGACGCCTCTTCCTGGGGTCGGGCCGGGTCACCGCGAGGCCGCGCGCCGGGACCCGAGCCGCCCCGCCCCGAGCGAGGCCGCGCGCCCGGCTTGCCCGGCACCCCCCCGCCCCTCCGCCCCGCCCCGCGCCCCGTCCCGTCCCCCGCCCCGCCCCGCGCCCCGTCCCCCGCCCCGCCCCGCCCCGTCCCCCGCCCCGCCCCGCGTCCCCCGCCCCGCCCCGCCCCGTCCGCCCCGCCCCGTCCCTTCCCCTCCGCCCCGCCCCTTCCCCTCCGCCCCGCCCCGTCCCCCGCCCCTCCGCCCCGTCCCCCGCCCCGCCCCGCGCCCCTCCGCCCCGCCCCCCGCCCCTCCGCCCCGTCCCCCGCCCCGCCCCGCGCCCCTCCCCGCGCCCCACCGCCCCGCCCCCCGCCCCTCCGCCCCGCGCCCCTCCGCGCCGTCCCCCGCCCCGCCCCCCTCCCCGCGCCCCTCCGCCCCGCCCCTCCGCCCCGCGCCCCTCCGCCCCGTCCCGTCCCCCGCCCCTCCGCCCCGTCCCCCGCCTCGCCCCCCTCCCCGCGCCCCTCCGCCCCGCCCCATCCCCCGCCCCTCCGCCCCGCACCGCCCCGTCCCCCGCCCCTCCGCCCCGCCCCGCGCCCCTCCGCCCCGCGCCGCCCCGTCCCCCGCCCCTCCGCCCCGCGCCGCGCCCCTCAGCCCCGCGCCGCGCCCCTAAGCCCCGCGCCGCGCCCCTCCCCGGCCCGGTGCCCCCCGGCCCGGCGCCCCTCCGCCCCTCCGCCCAGCGCCCCTCCACCCCTCCGCTCCGCCCCTAGCCCCTCCGCTCCGCCCCTAGCCCCTCCGCCCGGCGCCCTTCCGCCCCGCGCCCCTCCGCCCCGCGCCCCTCCGCTCCGCCCCGCGCCCCTCCGCTCCGCCCGGCGCCCCTCCGCTCCGCCCCGCGCCCCTCCGCCCCGCGCCCCTCCGCCCCGCCCCGTCCCGTCCCCCGCCCCGCCCCGCGCCCCTCCCCGCGCCCCGTCCCCCGCCCCGCCCCGCCCCGTCCCCTCCGCCCCGCCCCGTCCCCTCCGCCCCGCCCCGTCCCCTCCGCCCCGCCCCGTCCCCTCCGCCCCGTCCCCTCCGCCCCGCCCCGTCCCCTCCGCCCCGTCCCCTCCGCCCCGCCCCGTCCCCCGCCCCTCCGCCCCGCCCCGTCCCCCGCCCCTCCGCCCCGCCCCGCGCCCCTCCGCCCCGCCCCCCGCCCCTCCGCCCCGTCCCCCGCCCCGCCCCGCGCCCCTCCCCGCGCCCCTCCGCCCCGCCCCCCGCCCCTCCGCCCCGTCCCCCGCCCCGCCCCCCTCCCCGCGCCCCTCCGCCCCGCCCCTCCGCCCCGCGCCCCTCCGCCCCGTCCCGTCCCCCGCCCCTCCGCCCCGTCCCCCGCCTCGCCCCCCTCCCCGCGCCCCTCCGCCCCGCCCCATCCCCCGCCCCTCCGCCCCGCGCCGCCCCGTCCCCCGCCCCTCCGCCCCGCCCCGCCCCGCGCCCCTCCGCCCCGCGCCGCCCCGTCCCCCGCCCCTCAGCCCCGCGCCGCGCCCCTCCCCGGCCCGGTGCCCCCCGGCCCGGCGCCCCTCCGCCCCTCCGCCCAGCGCCCCTCCACCCCTCCGCTCCGCCCCTAGCCCCTCCGCTCTGCCCCTAGCCCCTCCGCTCCGCCCCTAGCCCCTCCGCCCGGCGCCCTTCCGCCCCGCGCCCCTCCGCCCCGCGCCCCTTCGCCCTTCCGCCCGGCGCCCCTCCGCCCGGCGCCCCTCCGCCCCGCGCCCCTCCGCTCCGCCCGGCGCCCCTCCGCTCCGCCCCGCGCCCCTCCGCCCCTCCGCCCCGCGCCCCTCCGCCCCGCGCCCCTCCGCCCCGCGCCCCTTCGCCCCTTCGCCCTTCCGCCCCTTCGCCCTTCCGCCCCGCGCCCCTCCGCTCCGCCCCGCGCCCCTCTGCTCCGCCCCTCCGATCCGCCCCGCTCCCCTTCGCCCTTCCGCCCCGCGCCCCTCCGCTCCGCCCCGCGCCCCTCCGCTCCGCCCGGCGCCCCTCCGCTCCGCCCCGCGCCCCTCCGCCCCGCGCCCCTCCGCCCGGCGCCCCTCCGCTCCGCCCCGCGCCCCTCCGCCCCGCGCCCCTCCGCCCCGCGCCCCTCCGCTCCGCCCCTCCGCTCCGCCCCGCGCCCCTCCGCCCCGCGCCCCTCCGCCCGGCGCCCTCCGCTCCGCCCCGCGCCCCTTCGCCCTTCCGCCCCTCCGCCCCGCGCCCCTTCGCCCTTCCGCCCCGCGCCCCTCCGCTCCGCCCCGCGCCCCTCCGCCCCGCCCCGCCGCCGCGCCGCCCCGCCCCGCCCCGCCGCCGCGCCGCCGGGCGTTCCTCCGCCCCGCCGCGCCGCCGGGCGCACGTGCCGATGACAGCCCCTATAGGCTCCATACCTGCCGCCGGAAGTGAGCGCGGGGCAGTATAGGCATTTCCTGTGACGCGCGGCCCGGACTCCATTAGGCAGCAGCCGGGGAAGAATCAACACTCGGAGCGCCGCGGCGCGCACAGCTCCAGGCGGCCGCCGCCCCGCCGCCCGCCGCCCGCCGCCGCCGCCGCCGCCGCCCGCCGGGCCCAGCCGCGGGGCCGAGCCCCGCCGCCCCCCGCGCGCCCGGAGGGGGGGGGAAGGGCCGGTCCTCCTTCCCCCTCCGCCGCCCGGCGACCCGACCCGCGCCCCGCCGGCCCCACCACGGCCTCTCTCGGCGAGGAAACTCTGGCCTCCGCTTCCTCCTCCGACTCGGACGCCGGCGGAGCCTCCCCGCCCCCGCGGAAGAAGCCCCGAGCCTCGGCGGCGGAGGGAGCAGGAGAGCCCGGGGCCTCGGCGGGCCGCGCAGGCCGCTCCCCCCCGCCCGCGCCCGCGCCCGCGCCGCCCGCGCCCGCCGCCGCCGCCTCCGTGGTGCTGGTGGTGGGGCTCCCCGCGGCCGCCCCCGCCGGCCCCCGAGCCAGCGGGCCCAGCCCGGCCAGCGGCGGCGGCGCCATGCAGGCCAACGGGGCGGGAGGAGGCGGCGGCGGCGGCGCGGGCGCCACCCCGGAGCTCGCCTGCCTGGCGGCGCAGAACGGGGAGGCGTCCCCGGCGGCCGCGGGGGACCTGGCGCACGCCAACGGGCTGCCGCCGCCCGCCGCCGGCAACAATGGCACCGGACCGAGTGTCAACAACGGGGTCCCCGGCGCCGCCGCCGCCCTGGCCGCCCCCGAGCCGGGCAGCAGCCTCAAGAAGAAGAAGCGGCTCTCGCAGTCGGACGAGGACGTCATCCGGCTGATCGGCCAGCACCTGAACGGCCTGGGCCTGAAGTAAGCGGGGGCGCGCGGGGGGCGCGCGGGCCGGGCCGGGCCCGCACCTCACCCGCGCCCGCCCGCCCGCCCGCCGGGCCCGGCCCGGGGGAAGCCGGAACCGAGACCGCGGGCTCCGGGAGGGGACGCCCGGCCCCGGGCCCCGCGCCCACAGGGACTCGGGTAACCTTGAACGCCTGTCTGGGCGACGGTGGACGCGGCCCCGGGTTCTTCCACGCGCACGCACACGCGCGCACACGCGGGGAGGGAAGGCCCGGGAGCCAGGCCCGGACCGGCCGAACGTGCAACAGTTCCCGGCCCCGAAGCCGGGCCGCGGGGCGCGGGGCGCGGGGCGGCTCGGCCGGATGGCACTGCGCCGGGCAGGAAGCGGCGTCCTGAGGCGGCGGCGGGCGGCGGCGGGGCGGCGGCGGGCGAGGCTCCGTAGACGTCGGGCCGCGCGGTGGCCCGGCCCGGCCCGGGGGCACGGGGAACCGCACCCGCCCTGGTAAACGAGCTGGTTTTAGTGCGGAGGAAGGAAGCGGGTGCGGCGTTCGGGGTGTTTGGTATTTGAAGTCGGACCCCGGGGAGCTCCCGCGGCCGTCCGTCCGTCCGGCGCCGGCCTCGTCACCTGCTCTTCGGAGCCGGTCCTGCCGCGGGGTCCCGGGACGCCGGCTCTGGCCCCGGCCCCGGCCCGTAGGCGTCTCAGCCTCGGTTCACGCTGGAGGCCGAGCGAGCGGACTGAGGAAAGCGGGCGGGCGGGCGGGCGGGCGGGCGGGCCGGCCGCGACTTGGCCGCCAGGCCCCAGCTCGCGGAGGCCCGGCCGGGCCGTTCACACTGTGTCTCTCCCGCAGCCAGACTGTGGACCTCCTCATGCAAGAGTCAGGATGTCGCTTAGAACATCCCTCTGCCACCAAATTCCGCAATCATGTCATGGAAGGAGACTGGGATAAGGTAAAGGAGGGCGCCGGCCGCCCGTCCCGCCCGCCCGCCGCCCGCCCGCCGCCCGCCGCCCGCCGCCCGTCCCGCCCGGCCGGACCGGCGCGGGACCGGCGCCTGGTGACGTGTCTGTTTTTCTTCCACACGATTTCTGCAGGCAGAAAATGACCTGAATGAGCTAAAGCCTTTAGTGCATTCTCCTCATGCGATTGTGGTAAGAGGCGCGCTTGAAATCTCTCAAACGTTGTTGGGAATAATTGTGGTAAATACACTTTTGTTCTTAGTTTCACATTTATGTCTATTTTAGTAGGCTGTTAGTAACTGAGAGTAGACTTAAAATGACTAAGTCTCCTATCTGATCTGTAAACTAGGATGGATTGCCTTGTGTTTGAAAATGTGTTTTGTATTTTTTAGTTCATACTTATCAAATAAGCCCTGTTTACAATTTGAGCTCCATAGAATTTCTATTGAAAGCTCACCATGCTTTTCTTGAAAGGGCTGATAGGCGCTTAATAGAGTCAAGGGCATATTTTAAATACGGAATATACTGATAATAAAAGAGAAAATGGATGTATATACGGCACAGCTTTAAGAAGCTATTAGACATTGCTTTGAGGAAGTCTTTGGGAGCTATTGTCAATTTAAGACAATACTATGGGAATTATAGTTGATTTAGAACAATACTATTGGTGTGCTCACTACTTTTCCAAGTTGGGTAAACTGAGTGTCAGGCAGACTGCGTGCAGATTCCACCACTAGGCTTCCTTGGCTGGCCTCATTCCCGAGACAAGATCAGTTTCGTATAGTTTAACCTGCTAGTCTTTTGCATAAACCTTAACACATCTCTTATACAGATGGATTTTTAATTCTTCAGTAAATATTGGTGAGGAAAAGGAAGGGGGGAGATATTTTAAGTGCTGGGGGTTGGAAACTGGGAAGAATCATCTGCTCACTGGTGGCTGCTGGCCTTTAAACTTCTAGCTGATTCATTTGTTGTCAAAAGCAGTTTCCTGTCAGTGGGGGAGGGAAAGAAGGCAAATAGGAAGTGAAGTAGGGAAACCTGCTGTTTGTTAAATATTAGTAAATGACTGAACAATTTTTTAAAATTGGGTCAGACATTAAACTTTTCTTTGTCCATAAACGTTAGAGTCTGCAGGGTTTTTTTGTTTTTTAATTTCATTATTTGTAAAAAAAAAGTTTTCAAATTCTTAGTACAATTTGTACAGTAATATAATTATTATAAAAGGTTTAAAATAGTATGAACATAGATTCATTTATTTAAATTAACTTGTGAGATTATTAAATTCATAGTGGAATTTAACAACAAAACGAATTGAAGTAGCTAAACATATGTATTTGGAGGATTCCTTTTTTTTTTTCTGTTTTCCCAGTAAAGGTGTTTGGAGTTTAAAACCTAAGTACATAGTAGATTTTACTTGGGCAGTTTTTCACAAATCTTTGGTGAATGATTGAAAATACAGACTATAAAACAGGAGACTCTTCCAGTGGACGAGTTACAATACTATACAGTGACTACAAAGGACTTGTCTGTGGAGTTAGGTCTTTTTCTCTTTTTTTAGTAAGTGTATATATGGTTTCTTAGAGGTTGTTTTCTTTTTTATGCTGTACCCAAATTATGTCTATAACTTAGTAGTAAAAAAAATTTAATACATTTGTTTTCTATTTTTAAGAGTAATTTAAGATTTCTGTGTTGGATTTGGATTGTGACTCATTAGAAACCTGTAGGAACAGCAAGTAAACTGGCGAAGAGATAGCTGTAGACAATGAGGAGGAATGCTTTCTTTTTTCAGCCTGTTCAGTACCATAGGACATTAGAGGATCTAATAAGATGAAGAGTAAATCTCTGATCCTCATAGCATCAAACTGTTTAGGTATTCATACTAAGAAAGGGGTTCCAGCTGTTTTCTCACTTTAAGAATTGATCAATCGAGTGTTCTTTAAAGATTCCATTCTGCATTTTTGAAATTGCTCCTCATTTTTTTCCCCCCAGTCCTGGAGTTTGAACTCAGGGCCTGGGGCACTGTCCCTGAGCTTCTTTTGCTCCTGGCTAACTCACCCACTTTCAGCCACAGGGCCACTTCTGGTTTTCTGGTGATTGATTGGAGGTAGGAGTCTCAACGGACTTTTCTGCCTAGGCTGTCTTTGAACCATGATCCTCAGAACTCCGCCTCCTGAGTAGCTAGGATTACTGGCATGAACCACTGGTGCCCCACAATTGTAGTTTTTTTGTTGATGTTGTTGGTGGTGGTGGTCATGGGGCCTGAACTCTGGACCTGGGCACTGTCCCTTAGCTCTCAGCTCAAGCTCTACCACTTGAGTCCCAACACCATTTTCGGCTTTATTTGCTTATGTGGTGCTGAATAATCGAACCCAGGGCCTCATGCATGCTAGGCAAGCACTCTACCACTGAGCCACCTTCCTAGCCCAATTGTAGGTTTTTTATTTTATTTATTTATTTATTTATTTTTGGTCGGTCCTGGGGCTTGAACTCTGGGCTTGGGCCCTGTCCCTGTACTCTTCAGCTCAAAGAGAACGCGATTGCTTGAGCCATAGCACCACTTCCGGTTTTCTAGTGGTTCTTATTGGAGATAAGAGTCTCAAGGACTTTCCTGCCGGGGCTGGCTTTAAACCTGAGATCCTCCGATCTCAGCCTCCTGAGTAGCTAGGATTAAAGGTATGAGCTACATGCACCCGGCTCCAATGGTAGGTTTTTATTAGATGTTAAAAGAAAGAAATAGTACTGAGCCCAAGTCATCAGACCAGAAATAACCTTGTAGAAGTCTTAATTAGAAATTGAAAGAATATAGTTTTATTTTCTTCTTTCCTTTTTTTTCTCCTTCCTTTTAGAAGTCCATGATCTATTTTTTTTTTTTTTTTTTTTTTTTTGGGTCCAGTCCTGGGGCCTGAACTCTGGGCCTGGGCGCTGTCCCTCAGCTCTTCAGCTCAAGGCTAGCGCTCTACCACTTGAGCCACAGCGCCACTTCCGGCTTTTTTCTTTTTGCTTATGTGGTGCTGAGGAATCGAACCCAGGGCCTCAGGCATGCAAGGCAAGCGCTCTACCACTGAGCTACCTTCCCAGACCTAAGTCCATAATCTTTTATAGAAAATAATATTTAGAGCCCAGACTCTGTATGAGCAAACTTCTGTCTTATCTGATTCTAAAAAAACTTTATTAACATCATTTGTAAATTATAAAAGGTCTTTATTTTCTTGAGAGTGTATTTACGTTTTTGTGCTCTAAATTTGAGGAGGTAAAAACAGTTTTATTTCTCATATATGAATCAAATTACTTGGGTTCAACTGGTTTTTAAGAGAATACACATTTTTCTCTGAAGCAGATTTCTTGCACTGGTCACTGGAGCATGTTAGTTGCCATGCACCGAACCAAGACTTGATATTTACTTGAGGGTGTTCTTTGTCTTCATCTGGATAAAATAGCTCATAGAGAAAGCCTCTTGCACTGCTTTTTACAGCATTCTCTGTGTAAATACAGGAATACATGGTTTATATTGGCTTCTCTCAAAGTTTAGTCTTCCTCCTCTCTCCAGCCCCACCTCTTCCCCGTAGTGAGAATAGTATGTTTGGTCAAGATCTTGGTGGGAAAATAAGGGAGAAATAGCAGTTGTACCATGCCCATACACTGGATTAGAGGGGAGAGTGGACTCAGATCTTCATGCTCGGTAATAAATGAACAAGAAATACTGAATTTAAAGCAAAAAGTTTCTCAGTTGTTAAGAACTCCCTCCCAATTCCCAGATGGTAAGAAATTGAACCACATGTTGGCAGTAAGATTCTAGAACTACATGTGATTCTCAAGCTTAAATCACAGATACCTAAGTTAAAACTTTCAGCAGTACGGGGATTTATTTGATTGAGCTCCTTGGTTTATAAAGAGTTTCTAGAGAAAGCAAAATATTAAGAATATCTGGCTCATGCCTATAATACTAGCTACTCAGGAGGCTAAGATCTGGCAGTTCAGGCAGGAAGTCTTTGAGACTATAACTTACCTTCAGCCAAAGTGGAGCTGTGACTCAAGTGGTAAAGCACTAGCCTTGAGCACAACATCTCAACGACAGTGTCCAGGCTTTGAGTTCAAGCCCCAGGACCAGCATAAAAAGTAAAAATAAAAGGTGATATCCGAGAGAACTTCAAATATAAATTTCTCCCTTTTTTTTCATTTTTGTCATCTGATGAGCCTTAAAGTAATATTTTTTAATTTGGCACATCAATTTTAGGAACCTATACAACATTTTTTAAAGCATCTCAGTGTTTAGTCTTTGTGAAACATTGATTGATCAGTCTAACTGAGTAATTTTACTAGAGCTATAGAAGCTTGTCTGTTATGATTTTTTTCTATAATTTCAAAGTTATTAAGCCTAAGCAGTGTATTTTATAAAGAAATGATATATTTGGATGTTTGTCTGTGAGGGCTTATAGTTACTTTGCCTAGGTCTAATTTTTATAAGCGTGTATTTTATGCCTTCTGGCTTCTCCTTGGCCGACACCCATTGTTCTCTTAGTTCTGGGAATATGTGGTAATTTCTCTATACCATTTTGTGGCAGCACCAGAATGGGTTGTCATGTAGGTTTTTACTGTATTTCTTGGAGTCTTTATTGTCTATTTGCTACTGTCATTTGGTTTCCTCAAGCACCACAAGTAGTACATACAATGAAAGAGTTATTTCAGGCGGTGGTCCTTAATTAAGTTTAAAGTGTAAAAGAAATTCCAGAGGTGGATTTTCATAAATGTCTCTCATCTAGTTAAAAAGCTGCTAAAATTGTAATGATCACTTACAAGTTAAAAGTAAAATGGTCAAATAATATTAAAAGTAATAGAAATAAAAGTGATTTCAGAAAAACATTAAATGGGACAGTGCCTCATTGTTAGCTGAAAAAGTGATTTATCCTTTAGGGGAAAAAGAGCTTATAATAATTGTGCTTCATTGTTAAATGCATCAGTGATCACATTATTATAAATACACAAATACTGAATTTTCTTAAAGACCTTTACATTCTTCCTTCTCCTGTAGACATCACTTAGTCTCTTACTAGAAGAGAATGAGATCGTGCTTCTAGTATTGTTACAGAACTCTTAATTTTGATAGGCAAAATCTGCACTTATTTTTTTACCCAGTGTTTCTAATTTTGTGGGGGTTTTTTTGTCAGTCATGGGGCATGAACTCAGGGCTTGGGTGTTGTCTCTGAGCTCTTTAACTCAAGGCTAGCACTCTGCCACTTTGAGCCACAGTTCCACTTCCAGGACGTGTCAGTTTTTCCTTCCCAGGCTAGCTTCAAACCTCGATCCTTAGATTTTTAGCCTCCTTAGTAGCTAGGTTACAGGAGCAAGCCACCAACACCTGGGTTTAGTCCATCTTTTGTGTGTGGCTTTTTGGGTTTTTTTGGTGATAATTTTTGCAGTGTTGGGGATCAAACTCAGAGCCACACATGCTAGGCAAGGACTTTCCCATATACTCATAGCATATATGTGGTAGTTTTAAAATAATCTACCCATTCACTGATTTTTCTCCAATCTTTTAAAAACTTGTTGCGTAAATCCACTCAATGCCCTAATAAGTCAGATGTTTAAAGCACATTTAAAATATTTGTGATTTCATACAAGAAACAAAATTCTGGCAAATGTCATGTTGATGCTTCCATCACTAATGATTCTGTCTGAGACTGATTATTCACTCAAAGCAGGGTTTGTTTGTTGTTGTTGTTTTTTTATTAAGGTATAGAATTGAGCAGAATCATTTTGCCTACTATGACTTAAACCAGAATATTTTGAAGCTTTATATAATTATTTTCAAAGGGTATAGTAGAATGGTTTCTACTGTTCTGTTTAGGCACAAACATTTTCTGAAACTTCCATCAACTTTTTCCCCTGACTGCTACTTTCTGTCATGTCAGAGGATGAAGTTTCTGCTGCTGCAGCAGAAGTACCTGGAATATCTGGAGGACGGCAAGGTGCTGGAGGCACTTCAGGTTCTGCGCTGCGAGCTGACGCCCCTGAAGTACAACACAGAGCGCATTCACGTTCTCAGTGGGTAAGGGTGCCACGTGCTCAGGCTCCAGGTGGAAGAGTCTGTTACTGTTCTGGGATATAATTACTAGAATATTGCTAAACTCTTAGATCAGACTTACCTGGGCAAATTCACAGGTGCCGTTTTGTCATCCTAGGAAGCTATCAGTATGGGAACAGGAAAATATTTAAAGAAGTAATATGTGTAGTCCATGAAATGCTATTTCTTTTTGATATAGTTTGGTTGGGGTTTTTTGTTTGTTTTTAAGCTGGGGTCTTGCTGTGAAGCCCATGGTGGCCTTGAGTTCATAGTCTGGCTGCAGCTGCCTGCGAGCTAGGTGTAGACCAGCATACCCAGCTGAAGTGCTGTTTCAAAATTTATACAAAGCTGGTGGTTTAGATCCCAGTAAGCAGTTAAATTTATACAGACTTCTTAAGGGGGAAAATGGCCACATGTACCAGAGTTTTGCTGGTTTGCTTTGGTGGCACTGGGGTGCCTCACTTTATAGCCACACTATCACCTGAGATACAACCCAGCCCTTCTGTTTTTGTTCTTTTGAGGTTGGGCTTTGGTTGGCACCGGTGGGTTGTTCTTGAGCTCAAAGTTCTCCTAATCTTGTCTGGAACTGGCCATAGCTCATGATGTTCCTGATTTCCAAGTAGCTGGGACTACATCTGTGTGACCCACGTTCAGGTCCAAGTCCTTGCTAAGAATCTTGCATTCAAAGCCGGGCGCCAGTGGCTCATGCCTATAATCCTAGCTGCTCAGGAGGCTGAGATCTGAGGATGGAGGTTCAAAGCTAGCCTGGGCAGGAACATCCGTGAGACTCTTATGTCCAGTAAACCACTAGAAAACCGGAAGTAGTGCTGTGGCTCAAGTGGTAGAGCGCTTGCCTTGAGCTGAAGAGCGCAGGAACAGCGCCCAGGCCCAGACAGAGTTCAAGTCCCATGACTGACAAAAAAAAAAAAAAAAAGAATCTTGCATTCAAAATCTTATTTATGTGTTTGAGGTTCCTTGAGCCTGGTCCTAGGCCTCGTGCTTCACGTTCTGTCTCTAGGCTGGTCCTAGGCCTCGTGCTTCACGTTCTCTCTATAGGCTGATCCTAGGCCTCGTGCTTCACGTTCTGTCTCTAGGCTGGTCCTAGGCCTCGTGCTTCACGTTCTGTCTCTAGGCTGGTCCTAGGCCTCGTGCTTCACGTTCTCTCTCTAGGCTGGTCCTAGGCCTCGTGCTTCACGTTCTGTCTCTAGGCTGGTCCTAGGCCTCGTGCTTCACGTTCTGTCTCTAGGCTGGTCCTAGGCCTCGTGCTTCACGTTCTCTCTCTAGGCTGATCCTAGGCCTCGTGCTTCACGTTCTGTCTCTAGGCTGGTCCTAGGCCTCGTGCTTCACGTTCTGTCTCTAGGCTGGTCCTAGGCCTCGTGCTTCACGTTCTGTCTCTAGGCTGGTCCTAGGCCTCGTGCTTCACGTTCTGTCTGTAGGCTGGTCCTAGGCCTCGTACCTTCATGTTCTGTCTGTAGGCTGGTAGATCTTCAAGCTCACTCTCACATGAGAAGTGCTACTTTGTATATTTAATAGCATATCTAATAGTTCACAGTCTCTGCTTGAATGAACAGATGGACGATGATTCTGGTTTTTGCGGTGCAGGTGTTTAAACATGGCATCATGCTTGCTAGGCAGGGACTCCACCAGTTGAACAAGACAAGCCTTGCCCTGAAGCCCATGTGCTTTATTTTAAAATTATTTTTCAGTTCGTGTTTCATGTTTATTTCTGGACTATGGTCCTCCTACTTTTGCATAGCTGAGATGATGTGCATATCAAAATGCTTAGCCTTTTTATTGATAACCTTTTGCCTGGACTAACCTCAAAGGTGATTACATCTAAAATAAACTTAAGGTGTATTTCCATCCATTCCCCTACATACCTTACTGAAATGCCTTCAAACTCTGGTAGCAACGCATATTTCTAACAACAACCGGAGAAGTCTATAATAAAACCATAAATTAAGAGTTGGGAATGTGGCTTAGTGGTAGGGTGCTTGCCTAGCCTGAAGGAAGCCCTGGGTTCGATTCCTCAGTGCCACATAAACAGAAAAAGCCAGAAGTGGCACTGTAGACCAAGTGGTATAGTGCTTACCTTGAGCAAAAGAAGCTCAGGGACAGTGTCCTGAATTCAAGCTCTAGGACTGGCAAAAAAAGGAAGGAAAAAAAGGGGTGGGGGACCCAACATAGATTAAGTCATTTCACTCTTGCTTAAAACCTTTCCCTGTGTCATCTAGCACACTTAAAATCCCAAATCTGTTTTCAAGTCCACAAGATCCTCAAACTCTATTTCTTTCCCCTTTACTCATTATTCTCTAGTGGAACAAATTTTTTCTGATCCGTGACTTGTTGCCTTAAGCCACGTGAGTACTTGTGTAAAATGCACTTCCTCTACTACTTCCTTTGCTACTAGTTGTTCAGGTCACAAGTCCAAATACCCTCTCTTGAGGTATATACCCTCTCTTGAGACTGTATATTGGACATTTCCTAGCTCTATTTTGTTTGTTCTTAATAGTATTTTTTACTATGTAATGTGAGCTTGCTGTCTAAAACAATATCTTAAGACATAATGCATCTATTGGCCTAAAGGTGATATAGGGTTCACTTTTCAGATAAGGGAGCTAAGTCTCAGAAACTTAAGTAACCAGCACTAGATAAAGCAAATCAAAAGGACAAGTCTCAAACCTTGATTTGTCACTGGTTCTAATTACTGTTGTGGGGGGTGGGGGAGATGCCAGTCCTGTTGCTTTGACTCAGGACCTAGGAGCTATCCCTGAGCTTTTCTTTTGTTTTAATGTAGTTTTTATTCTGAAGTGATTCTAAAGTGATCAGATTTTCCCTTGAATTTTCACACAAGGAAATAGCCCATAGGTTAACAAGATGTACAAAACTAAGGTCAGAACCCATTGCTTCTTGCCAGCACTGCTTTTCAATTATTCCAAGTGACTATCCACACATAGACATTCATTTAAAAATTGAGGATTAGCCGGGGTACCAGTAGCTCACACCTGTAATCAGGAGACTGAGATCTGAGGATTGTGGTTTTGAAGCTACACCAGGTAGAAAAGTCAAGTGGAGATAGGGATCAAGTGGTAGAGCTCTTGCTTTGAGCAAAAAAGCTTAAGGACAGCCCCTAGACTCCCAAGATTAAATTCCAGGACTGGCACACATGCGTGTATGCGTGTGCACGCATGCGCACACACACACACACACACACACACACACACACACACACATATATCTCTTAGGGTTCATGTGTAAGCCCAGGCTGGTATATACATGCACATGTACACCAGGATTAGTGTGTACTCAAGCCCAGGACCGGCATACACATGCACACACTCCTTTGAGTTAGTGTGTAGTTAAGCCCCAGGACCAACAGACACACACATACACTAAACCTTTAGTTCCAGAACTGACACACACACACACACCCCTTAGGGTTAGTGTAAGTTTTCAAAAGGGTAAAGAATCAACCACAGGGCACTTTTGCATAATTTTAGAAGAATTTGCTCATATTTGCATTTAATTCTCTTAGAAGTTATTCTTAGGAAAACACCTTCCATTTCCAGCTTCCTTTGGGGCTTTTTGAGTATAATTATATGCACTATATGTATGTTTTTTTTTTTTTTTTTTTTGGGTCCCGTCGTGGGGCCTGAACTCTGGGCCTGGGCACTGTCCCTCAGCTCTTCAGCTCAAGGCTAACGCTCTACCACTTGAGCCACAGCGCCACTTCCGGCTTTTTTCTTTTTGCTTATGTGGTGCTGAGGAATTGAACCCAGGGCCTCATGCATGCAAGGCATGCGCTCTACCACTGAGCCACCTTCCCAGCCCCTATGTGTGTGTTTTTTATTGCTAAGATGCTATTTATAAATTAAGTACCAAGAGAACAAGTAATTCTGCTGTTGGGTAAGAGGCTAGTTGACTGTTTGCTTTTTGCAGTTAAGGAAAGAAGGGGACAGTAATTATGTTAACTGAGAAGTTTCTGGTACTTATAGTAGCCCCAGTTGAGCTTTACCTTTGTAGCAGTAGCAGAGCAAGGATTCATGTTGGACTAATAATACCTTTGCTGCTGCTACTCAAATCCAGTTCTTCTGAGAAGACTCAGAACCAGGTGAGGGTTGCATAGTGTGCAGAAGCTCCGGTGTCTTATGTGTTCTCTAGAGACCATGACTTAGAGTATTTATGCCACTGTCTGCACATACAATAAGGAAAAAAAGTTTCCAGAGTCTGCTCAAAAATCTCAATGCCTTTTACAGAGTGATGCAAGAATGTTACCTAATGACACTTTCTTGAGTGATATTTATGTAAACTCTTAAGGATATGTTGTTAAGTAACTCAATAAAAACAGTAAGCTTTTTTTTTTGGTTGGTTGTGGGGCTTGAACTCTGGGCCCAGGCACTGTCCAGGCATTCTACTACTTGAGCCACTTGGTTTTCTGGTTGTTCATTGGAGATAAGAGTCTCACAGACTTTACTGCCTGGGCTGGCTTTGAAATGTGATCCCCAGATCTCAGCCTCCTGAGTAGCTAGAATTACGGTATGAGCCACCGGTGGTGCCTGGCTAATAGTAAGGTTTTTCGAGCTTTGATTTATTGTTGAGACGCTGTGAAGTTAACTCAGTGGATGAGAGCAAGATCCACAGCCAGAATGCCTGGGTTCCTATATTTTTTTGCTTTGCCTCCTCCCACTGCCCCTTAGCTCCCCAAGCCTATTGAAGGTATTCTGTGCCTTGGTTTCCTCATTTTAGAAATGGAAGAATAATAATACTTCCTAATAGGATTGTTAGGGACATTAGCTGGGTGCCAGTGGCCCACTCTTGTACAGTAATACTAGCTACTTGGGAGACTGAGATCTGGGGATCCCAGTTTGAAGCCAACCCTGGCAGGAGAAGTCCTAGAGTCTCTAGTTATCTCCAGTTAACGCAAAGGGGAGCTGTGGCTCATGTGCTAAGAGTGCTAGAGCTATCCGTGAACTTAACAAAGCCTGATGTTAGCACCCGGACCCTGGATGGGGACGGACATGCACGCACGCACACACACACTATAATTCTAGTGCTCAGGCAGAGGCAAAAGGATTGAGAGTTCAAGCTTGTGCTATATAGTAAGACACTGTGTTAATAGATAATAATAGTATTGTGTATTCAGTTATTACTGTCATCACATTTTAGTAGTTTTATGAAGGTACCATACTGTAGTAATGAGTTGGGTCACTACAGAAATCTCTTTTCAAAAGCTGGGCAGAGTGGCTCCTGTTTACAATCCTATCTTCTTGGGAAAGTTATGGTAGTGAGATACCGCCTCCCACCTCAAATTAAGCCAGGTGTGGTGATGTGCTCCAATAATCCCAGCTATACCAAAGATGACATGGGTTAGGAGGGTCACAGTCAGAGACCTTGGTGAAACTGAAGACCTTACCTGAAAAGTAAGCAAAAAGGGGCCTGGGTGGATCTCAGGTAGCACAGTGCTTGGCAGGCCTGTGGCTCTGAGTGAAACTCCAGTGCCACCAAAAATTAAAAAGAAAAATCTCTTCTTGATTTGTGTTAGTAAGAACTAAATTGTTGCTGGGACCAGTGACTCATACATAGTCCTGACTACTCAGGAGGCAGATCTAAGGGTCAAGGTTCCAGTCCAGCCTGGACAGGAATGTCCATGAGACCTTTCTTACCTCCAGTTAACTACTAAAAAAAACCAGAAGTAGAGCCTGGAGTTATGGCTCAAGTGGTAGAGCACTAGGCTTGAGCACAAAAGATCAGGGGCAGCACCCAGGCCCTGAGTTCAAGCCCCAGGACTGGCACCAAAAAAAGAAAAGTTTTGTGTGTGTGTGTGTTCAATACTTTTCAGTTACATTTCAAAGAAAAAGTTTGATATTTACTTTCTCTGTTGTTTTAGGTATCTGATGTGTAGCCATGCAGAAGACCTAAGAGCAAAAGCAGAATGGGAAGGCAAAGGAACAGCTTCCCGATCAAAACTGCTGGATAAACTTCAGAGTGAGAACCATGACTTTTATGTTTGTTTTTTTCGTAGTTTGGAAGTAGATACTATGAATCAGTTAGGAAGACTTTATCTTGACCTACTTTTATTGAGGAGTCAGTGAGAGCACCGGTCACTGAACTGGTCTATGGTGCTGTTGAATTCTTTCTTTTGGGGTGAAATAGTGCTGTGATTAAAGGGAAAACATTGAGACCATAGCTTTAAGCTGAAAGCATTTTATAATTTTTGTTGGTTTTTAAATAATGAGTTCCAGATTTCTTTACATACAGTTTTATTCTCCCAAATTTTAAAAAGTTCATTTTTGCAATGTCTCTACATAAAAGACTTTTCTGTTCAGATCTTACTCTTCAGTAAAGTTGAGGTAGGTGTAGAAATCCAAATAATAAAAAACACACCCCATGTACTTTGGTAGAAGCATGAAGTACTGAAAGATTGGTACTCCAATCTTTGTTACTTCAGCAGTCCGAGCTATTTGACAGGGACTTGTAACTGGCCTGTTCAGGATTTTTACTTGTTCTTGTGGAGCTTTTTCTTATGCCTGATCATCACTGATAAATAATTATTAGATTTTCTTTTTATTACATTCTACCTTGTTTGTTTTGTGATAACACTTATAAAGTCCTCCTGGCCATGGACATCTCTGTAGTGGCAACATTGTTCTAAGGGTTTTTTGTTTGTTTGTTTTTGGTTGGTCATGGACTTGAATGCATGGCCTGGGCACTGTCCCTGAGCTCCTTTGCTCAAGACTAGCACTCTACCACTTTTGAGTCACAGCTGCAGTTCTGATTTCTGAGTGAGAATTGGAGATAAAGCCTCATGGGCCTTATTTGCCAGGGCTGCCTTTGAACCGCAATCCTCAGATCTCAGCCTTCTGAGTCGCTAGGATTACAAGCGTGATCCACTGGCACCCAGCCACTGTAGGTTTTGACAGATAGACTTTAAATTCATGTTATGTTATCTCCCTAGTACTTGTCTATTAAGTAACATGGTTTTATTGAGGGTAAGGTTAAATATAGTTAAGAGGAATATATGTCTTAAATAAAAGTTTACAGTTTATTGTTTTTACTTCTCTTTTTAAAATATCTTCTATTAAAGCCTATTTACCACCATCAGTGATGCTTCCCCCACGGCGTTTACAGACCCTCCTGCGGCAGGCAGTGGAACTACAAAGGGATCGGTGCCTATACCACAACACCAAACTTGATAGTAATCTGGATTCTGTGTCTCTACTTATAGATCATGTTTGTAGTAGGTAAGAGGAAAACTTTGATAGTGTGAGATACGTTAGCATTTTACAATTCTGAACTTTATTAGAATGTTTTCTATAGTTTATTCTATAGCTTTGTAACAATGGAAGCGATAAGGATTTGTCTGAAGATCTTGTCACAAGTGAAAAGTTAGGATTGTCAACTCTGAAAATTAAAGAGAATGAACTCCCAAAATTAAAGCTCCAACATTCAAACTGTAATTTTCAAGTACCAACAAACAATTTCTGTGACCTTTCAAACCTTCCCAGAGATCAGCAGTTGGTTCTGTTGCCTGAATAGGAGGGGTGGCTGCAGTACCAAAAGGTCAAAGAACTCGTGAAAGTGGGGAATAGCAGACCTACAAGTACCTATGAGAAGGCTTTGGTTTTGTTTTTTGTTTGTTTTTGTTGGTTGTGGGGCTTGAACTCTGAGCCTGGGTGCTGTCCCTCAGCTCAAGGCGAGTGCTCTGCCGCTTGAGCCATAGCACCACGTCTAGTTTTCTAGTGGTTTATTGGAGATAAAAGTCACACAGTTTCCTGCCCTGGCTGGTTTTGAACCCTGATCCTCAGATCTCAGCCTCCTGGGTAGCTAGGATTATAGGCCTGAGCCACCAGCACCCGGCCTAAGAAGGCTTTAAGTATATGTACTCATCTTGATTTTGGTTTAAATAATGCTTAAGTATATATAGGTGTGTGTGTGGGGGGGGGGGGGGGTGCGTGTGCTTTTTTTTTTTTTCCCCTCCTTTTTTGCTGGTAACTGAACCAAGAGCCTCACGTATACTGGGCAAGGGCTCTACCACCAAGCTATACCCTCATCACCGTAGTCTGTTTTTGACTCTTTCCATTTTTAATAAAAACATAAACTGTTTATCTTAAAATACTAATTTAATACCTGGTATGTGACTTCAGGTGTTGTATCAGAAGTACTTATTGGTCTTTCTCCCTTACCCTATTTTACTCTTGACTTCTTTTTTACTTTGTCTTTTACTATGACTTGTTTATGAGGATTTTAAATATTTTCACTTAAATTGGAAAAAAGAGGCAATAGTAATATATTAAAAGTCTAGATAATTTCATGGCTCTTTTAATTGGTTTATGTCAGTTGTGAACCCAAATCTTTTGGGTTCATGAATTTATTGTTGGGATACATTAAAAGGTGATGACTTGGGCTGGGAATGTAGCTTAGTGGCAGAGTGCTTGCCTAACATGTATGAAGCCCTGGGTTCGATTCCTCAGTACCACATAGACAAAAAAACAAAACGAAAGGGGTGCTGTGGCTCAAGTGGTAGAGTGCTAGCCTTAAGCAAAAAGCAGCTCAGGGACGACACAGTTCCCAGGCCCCAGGACTGGCCAAAAAAAAAAGTGATGACTAGAATTTATAGTTCAAGAAATTTCAGAAGGTATTACAAGTTTGCTTCCCTTTTTGAAAATGAACTGATGGGAATATGATACACATGTTTCCTAGGAGCTTTAACTTCTTTATCACTGAGAGTAATAGATGACAGATATTTAGTCTAGCTTTAGAACTGAGGGTTCAAGGAATGAGTGGAATGACACGTCAAAAACTTGATGATACTACTAGCCTTTGAGAAGGGATCCAAACTGATTGTCAGACAGCAATGCTGTTTCTCTCTTTTTTTTTTTTTGTGTCAAGTTGCCTTTCTAATTAAAGTTTAACTAGATTGTAATGTAATTAAAAATAGTATGTTATTCCTGTTTCTTTAAGAGCAAAATGCTGTCATCTTATTATTATCAATCTTTAAAAAAGGAAAAATTTAAATAGAAACATTGTAGATTATTTCTTCTTGAGTTACTTTGACCAAAAAATAATATTATAGTATTTTTTTTTTTCAACATACCATTATTAACATTGTGTATACACATGCATGCATGTGTGTGCGCCCACCTGTCCTGGGCATTGAACTCTGCCTAATGCTGTCCCTGAGTATTTTTTGTGTTCAAGACTAGAATTAAGCCATAGCTCTATCTCCAGCTTTTCAATAGTCAGGTAAACATCTCATGGACTGTCCTGTCCAAGCTTGGTTTAAACTATGATTCTTAGATCTTAGCCTCTTTAGTAGCTTGGATTACAGACATGAGTCATTAGTGCCAGGCTCTAAACATTCTTTTTTTTTTTTTCAGCCATGGAGCTTGAACTCTGGGTCTGGGCACTGTCCCTGAGCTCTTTAGTTCAAGGCTAGAGTTCTACCACTTGAGCCACAGCACCACTTCGGTTTTCTGGTGGTTTATTGGAGATAAGAGTCTTACAGACTCTTACCAAAGCCCGGGCTGGCTTTGAACTGTGATCCTCAGACATCAGCTTCCCGAGTAGCTAGGATTACAGGTGTGAGCCACCAGTACGAGCTTCTAAACATTCTTTAAGATCTATAAATATATTCATACTTTATTTTTATGATGTGACTTTCAGAGAAGTTGTATGAGTTTATCTTTTGTATTATTACTAAAATGTATTCTGAAAGATACTTATGTGTGAATTCTTTGTTTTAGGAGACAATTTCCCTGTTATACTCAGCAAATACTTACGGAGCATTGTAATGAAGTGTGGTTTTGTAAATTCTCTAATGATGGCACTAAACTAGCAACAGGATCAAAAGATACAACCGTTATCATATGGCAAGTTGATTCGGTATGTACTGCAATATGAGTGTTAAAATTGCAAAGGGGAGTAATTTTGAATGTAACTTATTACTATTTGTTTGTGCCTATTCTGAGGATTGAACTTGAGACCTAGGCCGTGTCCCTGATGTGTTTTCTTATTTTGTGCCAGTCGGGGCTTGAACTCAGGGCCTGTACACTGTCCTTGAGCTTTCCTGCTCAAGGCAAGGGCTCTACCACTTGAAGTCCAGCACCACTTCAGGCTTTTCCCAGGTAGTTTTATTGTAGGTTAGAGTCTCATGGATTTGCCTGCCCCCTCTGGCTGTGAGCCACAGCCCTCAGCCTTCTGAGTAATTAAAATTGCAGGTGTGAGCACCAGCACCTGGCTCTCTGAGGCGGTTTCTGTTTTTGTTTCCCCCTCAAGGCCAGTACTCTACTATTTGAGTCACTGCTCCGCTCCAGTTTTTGTTAATTTTATGTAAGTCTCAGACTTTCCATCAAAACATAGTGTGCCCAAATATAAATATGATACATATTACTTAGGAACCCTAGTATTAAAACAGTTATTAGCATAGTAAAATACAATATAGCTTAATTGTACTTTGTTTTTACGATTTTATTAAAAAATTAATAAGAACTAGAACACTGAATTAAGGATGAGCACTAACAATACTGTAAGATGTTGCAGCAAATGTAACAAAAACTTTTTGAGAGATTTGTGTATTAAGAGCCAAATAATAGCTAGTTTATTGTAATTCCTAATTACTACCTAATAATATGAACGTACTTAGTACTACTTTGCGAAATTGCTGCGATACAGATGGGAGAAAATACTGAATTTGGGGCATTGGTTAATGAAACTAGAGGTGAACCTTTTTTCTTCTCATTTATGTTTAATGATCCCTGATTCTATCCCTAGAGCACTTTTTGGAGATACTGTGTTAAGAACGCCAGTAAAAGAATTGTATAACTTATAAATGGAAATAAGGTGCAATTAAATTAGTATACTCTATACTATCAAAAGCATAAAGCAGTTTCACAGGTTAGAATACTTCATTTGTACCTTTCTGTGAATTATACAAACAAGATAAGAAAGGAGAATATACTAGAATATTTAAAAATAGTAGTTTGCCAGGTGTCGGCTCACACCTCTAATTCTAGCTACTCCAGAGGCTGATATCTGAGAATCGTGGTTCAAAGTCAGCCGTGGCAGGAAGAGTCCCTGAGACTCGATCTCCAATAAACCACTAGAAAACCAGAAGTGGTGCTGTGGCTCAACTGGTAGAGTGCTCACCTTGAGCTGAAGAGCGCAAGGATAGCACCCAAGCCCAGAGTTCAAGCCCCACGACTGACCAAAAAAAAAAAAAGTACAGTTTGATTTAATAATGACAAAAAATAGAAGATAAGTCTAGAAAGAGTTTGGGATTAAAACATGACCTTGCATTCTATCCTAAGTAAGGGTTCTACTTTTATTAAGTTATATGCAAGGTGTGTAAATACATAAACAATATCTCAATATTTAAGTGGTATTATATACATATATAAAAGTGCAAGCAACAGTATAAAAGGGTGCTTTATTTTGTTTTCTTGTAACAGCTACCAGAGTCCCTTGTTCATTTGGCCAGTATAAAGTACCTATTTTTTTGTTTGGTTTTTTTTTTTGGGTCCGGTCATGGGACCTGAACTCTGGGCCTGGGCACTGTCCCTCAGCTCTTCAGCTCAAGGCTAGCGCTCTACCACTTGAGCCACAGCGTCACTTCCGGCTTTTTTCTTTTTGCTTATGTGGTGCTGAGGAATTGAACCCAGGGCCTCAGGCATGCAAGGCAAGCACTCTACCACTGAGCCACCTTTCCAGCCCCTAAAGTACCTATTTTGTGCCAGGTATTTTCCTACAGAAAGACTGCACACAAGATAATAAACCCTAGCTGGGCACTATTGGCTCATACCTGTGGTCCTAGTTACTCAGCAGACTGATATCAGAGGATCATGGTTCAAAGCCAGCCTGGGTAGGAAAGTCTGTGAGACGCTTATCTCTAGTTAACTATCAGAAACCTGGAAGTGGCACTTGTGGCTCAAGTGGTAGAGTACTTGCCTTGAGCTGAAGATCTGAGGGATAGTGCTCAGGCCTAAAGTTCAAGCCCCACGACTGACCAAAAAAAAAAAAAAAAAGATAACCCTAATTGTTCTGTAATGGATACTGTGGAAGCTCATGGAAGAGAACTTGGTTGGACTGGAATGCTAGGAGAATAACAAAAGTAGATCTTAGATGAGGAAGGACAAAAAGACGATTTAGTCCAAACTAGTGGAAATGATAGCCGTCCCACAAAAAGCAGGTGAGATACTGCTCTTTTTTTTTTTTTTTTTTTTTATTGTCACTGTAAAGGTGATGTTCAGAGGGTTACTAGCTCATAAGTCAGGTAATAAGTACATCTCTTTTTGGACAATGTCTCCCCTTCTGTCGCTGTCTCTGAGTTTTTCCCTCTTGTCTCCTCCCACAAGTTGTATAGTTCATTTTCAACGTAGTGTCTACTGAGTATCACTGCTGCAGTTATTCACCCTTTGTCTCTATTTCTGTGCCCTCCTCACCCTCCCAAATACAGATAAAAACAAACGGTAAAAAGAAGGGGAAAAAAACCTTGTTTCATTTCAATAAGTATTAGTTTATATGGTCAGAGGTGCATAGGCATTGCATGTTTGTGTTCCTCGAAGGAGTACCCTCCTCTAGACTCACTGTGTGTGAATGCCTAGAGTCTTGTATAATTTATTTTGTATTTTACATCTAGCTTCTGCATATGAGAGAAAACTTCTGTCTCTGATCTTGGCTTAACAGTGCAGCAGTAAGCATGGATGTGCAGGTGTCTTTACCGTATCCTAGCCTGTAGTGTTCTGGGTAGATGGCCAAGAGTGGGGTAGCTGGATCATAGGGAAATTCTATGTTTAGGTTTTTCAGGGTCCTGCAGACCAAGGCACTGTAGTGTGTGTGTGTGTGTGTGTGTGTGTGTGTGTGTGTGTGTGTGTGTGTGTGTGTGTGTGTGTGTGCGCGCGTGTGTGTGTGCGTGTGCGTGCACTGATTCTGGGGGTTGAACTCAGGGCCTGGGCACTGTCCCTGAACTTTTGCTCATGCTAGCACTACCACTTCAGCCACTGTTCCACTTTGAACTTTTCTGGTAGTTAAATGGAGATAAAAGTCTCTCATTTTCTGCCAAGACTGGCATCAAACTGTGGTTCTCAGGTCTCAGCCTCATGAGTAGCTAGTGTTAACAGATATGAGCCACCGGTGCCCAGTTTGGCACTGTACTTTTGAAGTAATAGTCTTAATGTTCTTACCTTGTATTTAACTTCTATTTTTTTAGGACTACAGTTTTTTGTTAAAGTGTACAAAACTTACTAAGTACTTCTAAGAGATTACTGGAGTACTACTTTGAATAAAAATTTATTCTTGGCAGATGTTGTAGTCAGAAAGACTAATTTTTTTTTTTTGGGTCTGGTTATGGGGCCTGAACTCTGGGCCTGGGCGCTGTCCCTCAGCTCTTCAGCTCAAGGCTAGCGCTCTACCACTTGAGCCATAGCGCCACTTCTGGCTTTTTTCTTTTTCCTTATGTGGTGCTGAGGAATCGAACCCAGGGCCTCAGGCATGCAAGGCAAACGCTCTACCACTGAGCTACCTTCCCAGCCCCAGACTTTGTTAATTTTTACAGAACATTTTGATCTACTGCAAATACTCTCTATGCTTCTTGCCGCCTTCCCAAAGAACACTTTGTAGTTGCATTGTTAACCCTAATTTTATTTTTTTTTAAAATAGTGGAAATTTGGACTAGAGAATTTATGAATCGTAAACTTCAGACCCAGGGAAGGAACAGTTTCTAGGCAATGGAGAACCTCTACTAATTTTATCGGGCTAGTTCCACGCTTGTTCCTTATTGCTAATAGGTTGTAACTATGTACAGTCATTTTGGAATAATTTACCCTTGGCTGAGAACAAGGCTCAATAAGCTTTTCAGACTAAAGCCTGAAATTGGTTTTTGCAACCTCTGATCAGATTCTTTCTTTCTCTGTTCCCTGTCCACACCCTTACTCAAATCTCATTATCTTCATTTGAACTCTTTTAGTCCTGACCAACCTAGTTGTAGCTAAAGCCTAAGGGCTGGTTGCTGGTGGCTCTGGCCTGAGGTCCTAGCTACTCTGGAGGCTGACATCTGAGGATCACGGTTCTAAGTCAGACTGGGTTGGATAGTTCGTGAGACTTTCCTCAGTAAAAGCTGGAAGTGGCTCAAGTAAGAGTTAGAGTGCTGGCCTTGAGCATAAAAAATTCAGGAACAGCAGTTGGGCTAACGTTCAAGTCCTGGGGTCATCAAAAGAAAAGAAAAGAAAAAAAGTTGTCAGGTCTGCAGAATCCTTTGGGGACAGACCTTTGCTGCTTCTTGTTTGTGGCCCATGGCCAGATCTGCCCATATGGATAGTTTTTTTGAGGCTTAGGGTGATGTTATAAATATTCTAATGGATCTGGTCAGAAAACAAGGTTTACCGCCCGGATAGAGCCTCATTTCCTGGAAATTATGACTGTTGGATTGGTTTGTTGCAGGTTTTCTTACCTTGTTTCTTTGTTTGGATCCCCATCTACATTGTCCTATTCTTCTCCCTAATGCCAATTACCAGGTTTGACATTGTGAGTTTTTGGTGGTACTGGGGCTATTATGCAGCCTTATACTCGAGCACTTTTGCCTTGGGTTATTGGTGGTTTTTTGTGGATAGGGTCTTGAATTTTTCTCAGGGTTGCTTACCTTCTACCCTCAACCCTTCCACAAAAGGCCTCCCCTTTAGCCAAGGTAACAGAAATGTACCACTCACTACGCCTAGCTTGTTGGTTGGTGGGAGGGGGTTATGTCACACTGAACTTTTTGCTTATGCTGGCCTTGAACCATGATGATCTGATGATTTTCAAGTAGTTAGAGTTAGTTCCCATTGTATTTTGGCCCTGTTTTGACACATTTTTGCCTGGAGCCCATTATCCTGAAGTAACCCTCTCACTGGATGGTCAGCCTGCAGAAGAACTTGGTGTGGGCCTCAAGAGTTGGCCTCACTGTGTTGTAAACAAGCAAATTGTTTGTGTGTGTGTGTATATAATTAGCAATATAATAGACTTGAGGGTTAACTATTTTTGTGAGAAGTACTGATACTGATTAGCAAAAAATAGTGGTAACTTTGTTGGTTGGAATGCAGTCTGAAGGATACAAGGATACAGTGTCTTACGAAAGTTTAGCATTTACTCATGGTACTGGATATAAACCTTGAGTCAGCGGCTCACACCAGTAAAACTGAGGATTACTGAGAAAGCTGAGATCTGAGGATCGTGGTTTAAAGCCCTGGCAAGAAAGTTTGTGAGACTTCCATTTCAATCAACCACCAAAAAAGCCAGAAGTGAGGCATGTGGCTCGAGTGGTAAAGCACTATCCTTGAACACAAAACCTCAGGGACAATGCCCAGGCCCTGACTGGCACAAAAATATATTGAATGTAGGGGGCTGGGAAGGTGGCTCAGTGGTAGAGCGCTTGCCTTGCATGCCTAAGGCCCTGGGTTCCATTCCTCAGCACCATATAAGCAAAAAGAAAAAAGTTGGAAGTGGCACTGTGGCTCAATTGGCAGAGCGCTAGCCTTGAGCTGAAGAGCTGAGGAACAACGCCCAGGCCCAGAGTTCAGGCCCCATGACTGGACTCCCCCCCCCCCAAAAAATATATATATATATATATTGAATGTAGAGTTAGCTTACGACTAAGGAATTCCACTCTACATATGTAGAGTACATGTATTTCTAAGAAAAATAACATTTACACAAAATACATATTCATATAGCCTCATTCAAAATAGAAAGCTGGGCTCTCTGTGACTAGCTACTCGGGAGGCTGAGATCTGAGGATCGTAGTTCAAAGCCAGCCTGTGCAGGAAAGTCTGTGAGAGACTGATCTCCAATAAACCACCAGAAAACAGGAAGTAGTGCTGTGGCTCAAGTGGTAGAATGCTTGCCTTGAGCTAAAGAGCTGAGGGACAGCGCCCAGGCTCAGAGTTCAAGCCCTATGACCAAAGAAAAAAACAAAGTAGAAACCAAACAAAATACAGTACGTCTATAAACTGGAATAATATTCATCAGCAACATTGTACAACATGGATGAGCCCCTGGGATGTTACACTAAATGACAGAAGCCAGTTACTAGAGACTGTATAATTTCATTTATATAGTATACACAATAAGCAAATCCATAAAACCAGAAAGTATAAAAGCAGGAGCCATAGAGAGACATTGCTAATGGGTATGAAGATCTGAGGATCGTGGTTTGAAGTCAGCCTGAGCAAGAAAGTCCTTAAGGCTCTTTATGTCCAATAAACTACTTACTTGGGAAAAGCTGGAAGTGGTGCTGTGGTTCAAATGATAGAGTGCTAGCCTTGAGCAAGTTAGTAGATATAGAAATGTGACCAGGTTTTAGCTGGGTACCGGTGGCTCACACCTATAATCCCAGCTACTCAGGAGGCTGAGCTCTGAGGATTGAGGTTCAAAGCCAGCCTGGGCAGGAAAGTCCATGAGATTCTTATCTCCAGTTAACCACCAGAAAACCAGAAGTGCTGTGGCTCCAGTGGTAGAGTGCTAACCTTGAGCTAAAGAGCTCAGGGACAGCACCCAGGCCCAGAGTTGAAGCTCAATGACTGACAACAACAACAAAGAAATGTGAACAGGTTTTAATGAAATAAACTGTGTGAGCTCTAATTGAATTATAAAAAATTGTTTATATCAGGTGCATCCTCAAGTTCTTACTCTAGAAAACCATTTCTTTTGGGGTTGGCATTTAGTTGTTGTCTGTTTCTCTTCTAGGATACACACCTGTTGAAACTTCTAAAGACATTAGAAGGACATGCTTATGGTGTTTCATACATTGCATGGAGTCCAGATGACAACTATCTTGTTGCTTGTGGCCCCGATGACTGCTCTGAGCTCTGGCTTTGGAATGTACAAGTGAGCGAGCTCCATCTTTGGTTTGTTTGGCTTTACACACAGCATTCTCATGCACGTGTGTGGTGACTCTCCATTGACAAAGCCACACTCAGCCAAATTACTAGTTTACTGTGATGAGTAACAGAATTTTTCAAAGGGTCAATACGCATTTCTAGGATGTTTTGCTTCTCCTTGTGGCATCTATATATCTATATATATATATTTTTAATTTTGGCTGGGAATGTGGCTCAGTGGTAGAATGCTTGCCTATCATGCATAAAGCCCTGAGTTCAATTCCTCAGTACCACATAAACAGAAAAAGCCAGATCTGGTGCTGTGGCTCAAGTGGTAGAGTGCTAACTTTGAGCAAGAGAAGCTCAGGGCCAGAGCCAAGACTGACTTCAAACCCCAGGAATGGCCAAAATCAACAACAACAACAAAAACATACTTTTTGGGGGCTCTACCGCTGGAGCCATGCTTCCAGTCCTGTTTTGTGCTGGTTATTTTTTTTTTTTTTTTTTTTTTGGGTCCAGTCATGGGGCCTGAACTCTGGGCCTGGGCGCTGTCCCTCAGCTCTTCAGCTCAAGGCTAGCGCTCTACCACTTGAGCCACAGCGCCACTTCCGGCTTTTTTCATTTTGCTTATGTGGTGCTGAGGAATCGAACCCAGGGCCTCTGGCATGCAAGGCATGCGCTCTACCACTGAGCCACCTTCCCAGCCCCATGTGCTGGTTATTTTTGAGATGGTATCATGAGGTGCACCATGGTACACAGCCAGCTGTGGGTTGAGAAGGCCTAGTCTGGCCTTCAACCCAAGTAGCTGGGATTACAGGTTTGAGTTGCTGGCATGTAGCTTATTTTAAAATTCTCTATGTAAGCTGACTGACTACATAATATAGAATTTATATATAATTACTTTTTTACTTTTATTTTTATTATTATTTTTTTCTGTGGGTCTTGGGGCTTGAACTCTGGACCTGGGTGCTGTCCCTGAGCTCTTCAGCTCAAGGCTAACACTCTGCCACTTGAGCCACAGCACCACTTCTGGTTTTCTGGTGTTTTACTAGAGATCGTGCCCGGGGGGCTGGCTTTGAATTGCAATCCTTAGATATCAGCCTCCTGAGCAGCTGGGCTGACGTGCCTGAGCCACCTGAGCCACCGTTGTCTGGCGAATTACATATTTTTTATCTTATCAGCAGAGGTATGGCCCAGGCTGTGGTTTATTTTGCATAAACTTAGCACTGGCTAGGGCTGGGAAGGTGGCTCAGTGGTAGAGCGCTTGCTTTGCATGCTCAAGGCTCTGGGTTCGATTCCTCAGCACCACATAAGAAAAAAGCCGGAAGTGGCGCTGTGGCTCAAGTGGTAGAGCACTAGCCTTGAGCTGCAGAGCTGAGGGACAGTGCCCCGGCCCAGAGTTCAGGCCCCACGACCGGACCCAAAAAAAAAAACCAAAACAAAACAAAACTTAGCACTGGCTAAAATAGAATTTTGCATCTAAAGTCTCTTAAAAGAGAAATGACTCAAAGGCTGGTCATCGGTAGCTCACACCTGTAATCCTAACTCAGGAGGCTGAGATCTGAGGATCATGGTTCAAAGCCAGCCTGGGCAGGAAAGTTAGTGAGACTCTTCTTATCTCCAGTTAATCACCAGAAAACCAGAAGTGGCTCAGGTGATAGAGCATTAGCTTTGAGGTGAAGAGCTCAGGGACAGCTTCCAGGCCCTCAGTTCAAGCCCCACAACTGACCAAAAAAAAAACTCAAGTAACAAGACTGGTATGATGAACAGAATGAATAGTAAGATGTTCCTGCAGATAAAACAGGTGATTCTAATTCTGTTATTATAGTAGTAAGATTTCCTTTCTGCATAGGGTGTGTTTATGCATTAGTGTATATGCATGAGTATATATATTTACATAGATATCTATGTCTACAACATTTGAAAGTAAGTTACAGATGTTTACAGCTACTCTAGCTATATCATCTAAGAAATAACTATCTTACAAACACTTTTATACTTAAGAATATTATATCTAAGAATTATAATTGTGTAGTATACTAATATTTGTTTCATAATCAAAACCTCCAGTTGTCCCCAAAGTATCTTTTATGTTGTTTGTATGGATCTAGCAGTTAATAAATAAATGTATTTATAACTAGGTTCAATGGGGTGTGAAGTCACAGAATATAAGATGGTTTTCTCAAAATGCTTAAAGTGAATCTGACTTAAAGAAAACAAAAAAATAGATTAAAATTTTTTTTTCCATTTTTGGGCTGGGAAGAGGGTTCAGTGGTAGAGCGCTTGCCTTGGATGCATGAGGCCCTGGGTTCGATTCCTCAGCACTACATAAACAGAAAAGGCCAGAAGTGGTGCTGTGGCTCAAGAGGTAGAGCACTAGCCTTAAGCTGAAAAGCTAAGAAGACAGTGCCTAGGCCCAGAGTTCAGGCCCCACGTCCAACTCCTCTCCATCTCCCCGCCCCCCCCCCCCCCCAATTCCATTTTCAATGGGAGGAGTACATACCCATAATCCTATAATAAGCATGTAATCTTTATAGCTTGTATAGATAGGCTTTATTTGTGGCAGGTCTGAATTTCTGTCTATTAAAGACTGTTGTGCCCTGTGCCGGTGGCTCACGCCTGTAATCCTAGATATTCAGATCTGAGGATAAGCCAGCCTGGGCAGGAAACTCCATGAGACTCTTACCTCCAATAAACCACTAGAAAACCGGAAGTGGTGCTGTGGCTCAAGTGGTAGAGCACTCACCTTGAGCTGAAGAGTGCAGGGGCAGTGGCCAATCCCAGAGTTCAAGCCCCATGACCAACAACAACAAAAAAAAGACTGGTGTAATACACAACTATCACTGTTCTTTTTTTTTTTTGGGGGGGGGGGGGGTTTGTTTGTGGGTCTTGAACTCTGTGCCTGGGCACTGTCCCTGAGGTCTTCAGCTTAAGGCAAGTGGTCTTCCACTTGAGCCACAGCGCCACTTCCAGTCTTCTGGTGGTTAGTTATTGCAGTTAATTGTCTCACGGACTTTCCTGCCCGGGCTGTCTTTGAACCGCTATCCTCAGATCTCAGCCTGATGTTAACATTGAAAGTTTACCTGCTGTTTGTCTGTTTGTACTCTAAACTTTCCCTTTAGCAGCTTCCCAGTGTAAGGGAGACATCTAGTTACCTATTTTGTATCCTGCGCCTTTATTCTCGGCCCCAGTTCCTAATCACAGCCTTTGTTTTCACTCTTTTATTTTTACTTTTGATTACCCATTTCTCACAGGAAAATTATGCCCATGTCCTTTTTATTATACCAAGGGCAGCTATTATCTCTCAGATCCTGTTTCTAATCCCTGAGCACAAGGAACCAGGACTAGTTAAATGGTATGTGCATACCCTCTAAGTTGAATAACTTAGAAAATGTAACAGGAGGATCTCTGAGGGTTATAACCATTTACTATACTTAGTTGGAAACAATGTAGAATGGCTTTGCTAAGCAGTACAGAGATTCCTTTCTTTCTGCTACTTTAAGTGAGATAAGGTTACATATTAGAAAAATATCGGATTTTCTTTTCCAATCTTTCTGCTCCATTGTGAGCATTTAAATATGAAATGTAATTTAGACCTTTGGCCTAATTGAAGGGCATAGTTTACTACTTACAGTCATGCTTTTAACAAACTGCTAGTTGTATTAAATTTAGTTATAGAATAAAATTCATAAAGGATTTTAGAATAAGAGTAGAAAGATCAGAGGATTAAATATGAAACTTAACTTTTTGTTATCTTGCTTGAAAAAACGTGTTTAGTTTATGAATATAATTGATTTAAGATTAGAAGTTTATTAACGTTTTTCTCACATAGCTATTCCTAAATTTGTCTTCTGAGAGCTATAACCCACCCCCATTCCCACTCCCACCCCACACCCCTTTGCTGATGCCAGTTAAAACCATTTCTTTTATAAGGAATTCCAAGCTAACCAGCTATCCAGGTTACTCTTCTCTGCCCCGTCCCCCCTCCCCCTCAGCCTGTGCTGACTTCTCCTTCAGCGATGCTACCAGCCTCTACCCCCCTTTGTGCTGTATTCTCTTTCGTGCATAATCCCTTTAGAAGCTTGTCTCAAAGGTCTCACCTTGTATTTCTTATAGACGGGAGAACTGAGAACAAAGATGAGCCAGTCTCACGAAGACAGTTTGACAAGTGTGGCTTGGAATCCGGACGGCAAGCGCTTTGTGACTGGAGGCCAGCGTGGGCAGTTCTACCAGTGTGTGAGTGGGCCTCCCTGTTAATCTTCTGTTGTAGGAACTATTTAAAAAATGTCCAGGCATCAGTAGCTCACACCTGTAATTTTAGCCACTCAGGAGGCTGAGATCTGAGGATCATGTTTTGAAGCCAACCCAGGCAGGAATGTCTATGAGATGCTGATCCTCCAGTAAATTGCCAACAAAGCAGAAGTGGAGCTGTGGCTCAAGTGGTGTAAAGTGCTAGCCTTGAGCAAAAGAAGCTCAGGGGCAGCGCCCAGGCTCCCAGGACCAGAAAGAAAGAAATCAAGCTGGTGTCTGTTCACTCAGGAGGCTGAGATCTGAGGATGACTGTTTAAAACCATCCTAAGCTGGAGACTCATCTCCCCAGTTACCCAGCAGAAAACCAAAAGCAGAGCTGTGGGCTTACGTGGTAGAGCAGCAATAAGAAGTCTTGTAAGGAGTTAAATTTTGCTACAAATGCAGTATTCTATCTCAATTACATGTGTCATCATTGCTTCCAGATTTTAAGACTAAAATTAAATGAGCCCTAACACATTATCGCTGTCTTTTAAGATGGTTTTAGGAGTAGGTCCAGCATTATATTTCTGCAATCCTAGCTACTTGGTCGGCAAATTACAGTTGGAAAATCACAGTTTAATCCCAACTCTAGCAAAAGCCATCTCAACAAGAGCCATCTTAGCAAGAGCCATCTCAACAGAATAAATTGAATGTGGTGGCTCATATCTGTAATCCCAGCTATGTGGGCAATACAAGTAGGGAGATTGTAGTTGAAGGCCAGCATAGGCTAACGCACATGATCCTGTTGTACAAGCCAAGTTCATACCTAGAACGGGCTTGAGAGTCGGTGGAGTGCAGTATTTACCTCAGTGTGTTGTGTGCACAGCATTACTAGGTATGTTTTTGTGAAGACAGTTAAGCCTTCAGGATGTAGCACGTGGCAGTTTTCTAGTCTGTAAAGTGAACGTGGTAAGGTCTCTGAGAACTCTGAAGAAAGTGTTGATCTGTACAATGCATGTGAAGTTTGAAAATTGTCCATTACCTTTTAAGGTTATCAAACATTTTTCTAACTTCTGTAACATCATACAGTCAGGGGTACTCAGGTCTCATGTAACAGGACCTAACATTTGCTTTATAATGTATATGTATCCTCCATATACTTGTAAGTCTCCTTTAGATTGCTTGTAATTGCTAATACTATATAAGTTCAACATGACAAAATGACAAAAAGGTGTATATGTTTAGTACCAACAAAACTTCTTTTTGGTTGGTTGAACCAATGGATACAAACCCATGGTGATGATAAAGATTCCTCATAAAATTGAAACTTTGCATAGGATTTAGGTTGTTTCTTAGCTTATGCTTACTTTGGTAACTTATGTATGATAACTTTGGTAACTTATGTTAATTTTTTTTTTGTTTTGTTTTTGTTTTTTTTTTTTTGGGTCCGGTCGTGGGGCCTGAACTCTGGACCTGGGCATTGTCCCTTAGCTCTTCAGTTCAAGGCTAGCGCTCTACCACTTGAGCCACAGCACCACTTCTAGCTTTTTTTCTTTTTGCATATGTGGTGCTGAAGAATCGAACCCAGGGCCTCTTGCATGCAAAGCAAGAGCTCTATCACTGAGCCACCTTCCCAGCCCTGTTAACTTATGTTATAAATTATGCTATTGAAGGGCAGATTTAAAACTCCTACTTATGTCCTATTATACATAGTTATAATGAAATTTCTTGTGAATCTAATTTCTAATGATTATAAACTCTTTTAGCTGGACACTGGTGGCTCACTTCTACTTACTGAGTAGGCTGAGACCTGAGGATCACAGTTCAAATCCAGCCTGGGCAGGAAAGTCCATGAGGCTTTTATCTCTAGTTAACTACCACAAAGCCAAAAAATGGAGTTGTGGCTTGTGTGATAGAGTACTCCTCTTTAGTACAAAAGGTCAGGGACAGCACCCCAGGACCTGAGTTCAAGCCCCAGGACCAGCACCAAAGAAAAGCTCTTTTAGAAAAATTAGATTGATAGCTGGACGCCTGTGGCTCACGCCTGTAATGCTTAGCTACTCAGGAGGCTGAGATCTGAGGATCGAGGTTCAAAGCCAGCCCGGGCAGGAAAGTCGTGAGACTTACCTCCAATAAAGAACTAGAAAAGTGAAAGTGGCACTGTGGCTCAAGCGGTAGAGCACTTGCCTAGAGCTGAAGAGCTTAGGGACAGCGCCCAAGCCCACCGTTCAATACCCATGACCGACCAAAAAAAAAAAGAAAAATTAGATTAAAAAACAGCCCGGAAGCCGGGCGCTGGTGGCTCATGCCTGTAATCCTAGCTACTCAGGAGGCTGAGATCTGAGGATCATGGTTCAAAGCCAGCCCGGGCAGGAATGATTATGAGACTCTTGTCTCCAATAAACCACCAGAAAACCGGAAGTGATGCTGTAGCTCAAGCAGTAGAGCGCTAGCCTTGAGCTGAAATGCTGAGGGACAGCACCCAGGCCCAGAGTTCAAGCCCCATGACTGACAGAACAAAAAAACAAAAAAACAAGCCTGGTTCTTTGCTTTCTGTTCACTACTCAGTAACAGAAGTAATAGTGGCTTTCTTCTGTGTAGGATCTGGATGGAAATCTCCTGGACTCCTGGGAGGGGGTGAGAGTGCAATGCCTTTGGTGTTTGAGTGACGGGAAGACTGTCCTGGCATCAGATACACACCAGCGGATTCGGGGGTATAACTTCGAGGACCTCACAGATAGGAACATGTAACTATTTTCTTTTCCCATTAAATTGCAGTTATCTGACTTAGGCTAAAATGTGTATGTAGTATGACCTTTTCAGAACAATTTTTTTCTTTGGTTAGTGATTTGGATTGTTGGTGAATCCTTAATTCACATTTTTAGTAATTGAAATATATAAGAATGACTCACACAAAATTGTCATGTGTAAGCCAGACCACTTCATATTCTCATAAGGTGAACATCTTGATTTTTAATTTTGTTTTGACGGATTATTTTTTCTGATTACAGAGTACAAGAAGATCATCCTATTATGTCTTTTACAATTTCAAAAAATGGCCGATTAGCTTTGTTAAATGTAGCTACTCAGGTATGTATATTAAAATTTTGTTTAATTCTTTAAATTTTTTAAAGGAAAATTATATTTTATGATTTTGCGTGTGTGTACATTTAAAATATTTCTACTTAATCTTTTAAGTTTTATTGCCTATCTGATCCTTAAATGTACACAGGAGCAGCCTTAAATCGATCCCAGTGAAAATGCTCCATTGGGTAAAGGGATGGATATTCCCAGGTTGCTTTGGAAGTTTTTGTTTATGCCAGGTGTGGTGGCGTACATCTATAATCCCAGCATATGGGAGGCAGAGGCCCATCAGGAGTGTATAGTGAGATCCTGTACTCATTCCCTGTCCCAGAATAAAAAACCAAACTATAAATGCCTATATTCTCTTCTGACTGCAGGGAGTTCATTTATGGGACTTGCAAGACAGAGTTTTAGTAAGGAAGTATCAAGGTGTCACTCAAGGGTTTTATACGATTCATTCATGTTTTGGAGGCCATAATGAAGACTTCATCGCTAGTGGCAGTGAAGGTAAATGACTAAGTTCACATATTAATGCGTTTAAAGTTACTCTTTAAGCAAACTCAGGCTGTATTGTTTTCTATTAATTTACCCAATATGTTTAATTTTCTCCCTCCTTTTTTTTTGGGGGGGAGGGTAGTTTCCCGGTCGTGGGGCTTGAACTCTCGGCCTGGGCGCTGTCCCTCAGCTCTTCAGCTCAAGGCTAGCGCTCTACCACTTGAGCCACAGCGCCACTTCCAGCTTTTTTCTTTTTGCTTATGTGGTGCTGAGGAATTGAACCCAGGGCCTCAGGCATGCAAGGCAAGCGCTCTACCACTGAGCCACTTCCCCATCCCCTCTCCCTCCTTTTTTTGAGGCTTGAATGCTGCTTGTGTTTTTCTTTCTTTCTTTCTTTCTTTCTTCCTTTCTTTCTTTCGGATCGGTCATGTGGCTTGGACTCTGGGCCTGGGCACTGTCCCTCAGCTTAGCTCTTCAGCTCAAGGCCAGTGCTCTACCACTGAAGCCATAGTACCACTTCTGGCTTTCTGGTGGTTTATTGCAGACTTTCCTTCCTGGGCTGTCTTTGAACCGTTATCCTCAGGTCTCAGCCTCCTGAGTAGGTAGGATGACAGGTATGAGCTACTGGTGCCTGGCGTTTTTATTTTTCAATGTTGTAGATTGAGCCCAAGGCCCAGAGTGTCCTGGTAAAGGCCTCACCACTGAACTGTCCTAACCTTGCTGAGGACCGTAGTGCCTGTCCTGACCATGAATCAATCAGGAGGTAGTTAAATCATTGTGCTTTCGTATGTTTGCTTTTTCATAGTATTTGTAATTCTTAGCTGTTGGAAATTTCTATAAACAAAGTTAATTGTAATATTTGTTTTATCTGAACCTAAACAATTAACTATTTAGAATGATTCAATTTGATAATTCTAATAGTTTCAGAAAACTTGAAATTAACTGAATTGTCCCCACTAAAGTGGCCTTTTAAACAAATTTATTCTCTGGCCTAAAAGCTGTCCTCTTGGGAGATACTTGCTTAAAGTCAGTGTAACAGATACAGATTTTTTTCTTACCTTTTAATCGTGTTTTATAAATATTCCAAGGTAACATTAAGTGCCATCTGAGCATCAGTGGCTCACGCCTGTAACCCTATCTACTCTGGAGGCTGAGATCTGAGATCCCAATTCAAAGCCAGCCCAAGTATACCAAGCAGAGAAAGGCTTGTTGCCAATTAGCTACCAAAAATCTGGAAGTGAAGCTGTGGCTCAAGTGCTGGCACATTACCCTTGAGGGGAAAAGCCAGTGGGGAGCTCAATGTTCTGAGTTCAAGTCACACTACTGGCACCAAAACAAAATAATATAAATGGCTATCAGTATCTCTAGTGACCCCACACATCTTCTAAGCCCAAAGTAAGAAATAACCTTGATGAATAATAAGACCAAACTGTGCATTCTGTGTAGGGATGAAGGTGAGACCGCTGTAAGCACTCACATGACGTGGAAGAGCTCTGGCCCAGGGTTTATCCTTCCCAAGGTGCCATTGTTAAAGATTCTACCAAATCTGCAAATGCATAACAGTAACTAGGAAACCTCCTCTCTTCCCCCAATATGTATAAATAGGCTTTTTTACTGGGAATACATAGAAAAACTGAACTTGTTGGGTGCCAATGGCTCATGCCTAACTACTCAGGAGGCTGAGATCTATGGATCATGGTTTGATGCCAACCTTCACTGGAAGTCCATGAGACTCTTTATTTCCAATTAACCACCAGAAAACTAGAAATCCCGCTGTGGCTCAGTGGTTGAGAACTGACTGACCTTGAGCAAAAAAAAAAAACCCAAAATCTCAGGGACAGAACCCAGGCCTTGAGTTCAAGCCCCATGACATACCAAAAAAATTGGACCTAAAAGATAGTAAATTTGTCTTTCTTTGACAGACAGATTCTAAGAAAGACAAATTTACTATCATTTAGCTTTTACCACCATCTCCCTGGCCACCCCCCCCCCCCCCCCCCCCCCCCATCATATCACATAAACTGTTGACTACTAAACTTCGTCAGGTTTACCCAGGACACAATCTCTAATGCCCTCAGCAGCACATCCACCATGCATTTCCGTAGGGTCTTAGAGATATTCTAGTTCTGCACCACATGCTTTGAATTTCCGCTCTGCACAGTGTGGTCAGATTAGCTTATCAGCCAGGTGCTGGTGGCACATACCTGTAATTCTAGCTACTCAGGCGGCTAAGATCTGAGGACTGTGATTCAAAGCCAGCCGGGCCAGAACATTCATGAGACTCTGATCTCCAGTTAACCACCAGAAAACTGGAATTGGCTCTGTGGCTCAGGTGGTAGAGTGCTAGCCTTGAGCTGAAGAGCCTAGGCCCTGAGTTCAAGCTCCACATCTGCACGGCCAGAAAAAAAGAGATTAGTTCATTACTGGGCTGGGGGTATGGCTCAATGGTCGAGTGCTTGCTGAGCATTTATGAAGCCCTGGATTAAATTCCTCAGCACCACATAAGCAGAAGGTAAGTGGCATTGTGGCTCAAATGGTAGAGCACTAGCCTTGAGCAAAAGAAGCCCAGGGACAATGCCCAGGCCCTGAGTTCAAGCCTCAGGACTGCCCCCCCCCAAAAAAAAAATTTAGCTTATCACAAAGAAACTAAGCTACATGAAATTATAATCTAAGAAGCTGTAGTAGGGACGTCAGTAGGAGATAACTGCCTAGAACTGAACTGACAACCAGGAATATGTCACTTTACTTCAGTACTATCCATTCAGCATAGAGTGGTGTGGCACCCACCTCAAGGTGATGTCCTCAGTTAAGGGCACTGGGTACACTAGTCACATTTTGGCAGTATTGAAACATGATCACCATGTGTATTCATGGCTTTTCATATAGCGTTAGTTTTTTAAGCTGTTCTCCCTTAAGTCCTGGTCATTAAAAACGTTTCTTTCTGTTCTGCAAACGGTCATTTGAGATTGACCTTTTTTATGGAAAGCTGCTCTTCACTCCTCTCCGAATTACTGTGTTGTCAGATCACAAGGTCTACATCTGGCACCGGCGAAGTGAGCTGCCCATCGCAGAGCTGACCGGGCACACTCGCACAGTCAACTGCGTGAGCTGGAACCCACAGGTCCCGTCCATGATGGCTAGTGCCTCCGATGACGGCACTGTGAGAATATGGGGACCAGCACCTTTTGTAGACCACCAGAATATCGAAGGTAAGGCCCGTGCAGTGTCCTGTGCTTCCTCCCAGTGGAACAGGGCTTTGCTTACTGTGAAGTTACAGGACTTTCTAACAAAGTTTGAAGTGTGATGCATTTTCTTTTTTATTCTTACTCTTTGTCACTCAGTGAAAAGTTTGAAGACCAACCTAAGGTCTGTCAAGTATCTATTGCCTTGAGAAGGAAGTCAGTGAAAAGAATAAACTGGAATGTCTCTACCTCGTTTACATCTATTTAGCAACAGTACTGTTACTGAAAAATACAAAAATCTTACTGCAGCTGGCTGCTGGTGTCCCACACCTATAATCGTAGCTACTCAGAAGGCTGAGATCTGAGCATTGAGGTACCAAGGAATCATGGCATGGCAGGAAAGTCCATGAGACTCTTACCTTCAATAAGCCTCTTGAAAAAAGCCTAAAGAGCTGGGAAGGTGGCTCAGTGGTAGAGTGCTTGCCTTGCATGCATGAGGCCCTGGGTTCAATTCCTCAGCACCACGTACACAGAAAAAGCTGGAAGTGCCATTGTGGCTCAAGTAGTAGAGCGCTAGTCTTGAGCTGAAGAGCTGAGGGACCGCACCCAGGCCAAAAAAAAGCCTAAAGTGGATCTGTGGGTCAAGTGGCAGAACGTTAGTGTGGCACAAAAACCAGCTCAGGGATAGCATCCAAGCCCTGAATTAAAACTCCAGGACCGGCATACACACAAAAAAATCTTGCTGAAAATCTTTACCATACCTAAATGTCTGGTTTTTGTTTTTGCTTTTGCCAGTCCTAGGTCTTGAACGCAGGGCCTAGACATTGTTCCTGAGCTTCTTTTGCCCAAGGCCAGCACTCTACCACTTGAGCTACAGCACCACTTCTGGCCTTTTCTGTTTATGTGGTACTGAGGAATTGAACCCAGGGCTTCATGCCCACTAGCAAACACTTGACCACTTCCCCAGCCTTGAATCTCATATTGCACAAAATGTTTTTTGTGGTTTTTTTTTTTTTTTTGGGTCTGGTCATGGGGCCTGAACTCTGGGCCTGGGCACTGTCCCTCAGCTCTTCAGCTCAAGGCTAGCACTCTACCACTTGAGCCACAGTGCCACTTCCAGCTTTTTTCTTTTTGCTTACATGGTGCTGAGGAATCGAACCCAGGGCCTTAGGCATGCAAGGCAAGCGCTCTACCACTGAGCCACCTTCCCAGACCCACAAAATCTTTTATATACCAAAAAAACACCAGTATATAGTCTGGTGAACTTTAGATGGTTAGTACTGCACACATAGCACATTACTGGCCAGTCAGGAAAAGAGAAAGGAACAGAGATTCTCTACGTTACCCTTAGCCACACAGCTAAGCCCTTCATGTCTCAAAATCTTCACAGAGAAGATATTTTCCCCTTTTTTGAGAAAGGTCTCACTGGGCAGCCCAGTCTGCCTCAAACTGCCGTCCTCCTTTCTCAGACTGCCCAGGGCTGGGCTGGTAGGTGTTTGTCCCACACCCACCCAGAGTAGCATTTTCACCCTCGTTCACATAGGTGGAGAAGTAACACATGCATGGCAAGCGTAGTGAGCACGGCAGGGTCTCCACGGCTGAGGCCTGAGGTTGCAAAGTGGTATGTAAGGACATGGCACCCACACCGGAGAGTAGCGGTCGGGAGAATTCCATGTAAATGACTTACTCTTTCACATAGAATAAAATGTACCTAGAAAAACAGGTAAGTGAATCATTTTGGCCATTGCGTCCCACTTAATTATCATTATCTCAGCCTCCTGAGTAGCTAGGATTATTACAGGGGTCAGCCACTGGCACCCTGCTTAAATATTTTTGTAAGAAAAATGGTTCTTCCCAAGTTAACAAACTCTAGGTGGAAAGGAATTCATCCAAGTAACATTTATGGTTCTCCTGTTTTTTTCCCCTCCTTGGGTCTTGGTGGCCCATCTTGTGTAGGGCTTGGCAGGGGGTGTGTGGCGAGAGACAGACAAAAAGCTTGAGAAGCCTGTGAATTTAGCTACTCAGGGGCTGAAGCCAGGGTCTTGGTTCAGGGCCAGCCCAGGCAGAGGGGTCTGTTTTAGTCTCCACTCTTCATTTAACTAGCAAAAAGCAGGGCTCAGAGGTAGGGCTCAACTGGACAAGGGAGCTATCAAAAGCCACACGACCCAGAGTTCAAACCCCTCTAGCACCAACAAAAAAAGGAGGGAGAGCTGCTGTTGAAGGATTCTGAAGTTTGAAGAGTCTTTTTATATTTGTAGATTACACTACAACTAAATCTACCACTGGAAGAGCCAGTGGCTCACACCAGTAATCGTAGCTACTTGGGAGGCTAAGATCTGAGAATTGTGGTTCAAAGTCAGCCTGGGTAGGAAAGTCTATGAAATTAATCTCCAATTAACCATCAAAATTTGCAAGTAGGGCTGTGGCTTAAAGGGTAGAGCTCCAGTCCCTGACTTCAAGCCCCAGTACTGGTACAAAGGAGAGAGGAAGGTAATTTTTTTGTTGTTGTTGTTCTTTGTTCATCCTAGGGCTTGAACTCAGGGCCTAGGTGCTGTTCCTAAACTCCTTTTGCTCAAAGCTAGCACTCTACCACTTGAGACACAGCACCACTTGCTGCTTTTCCTGTGATTAATTGCAGATAAGAGCCTCAGACTTCCCTGCGTGGGCTGGCTTTGACCCTAATCCTCAGATCTCAGGCTGCTGAGTAACTAGGATGACAGGCTTGAAATTAGGGCCTGGTGTACTGTTCTGGGCTTTTTTGCTCAGCCTCTTGAATTGATAAGATTACAGGCATGAGCCATTGATGCCAGGCTTTTTTTTTTTTCCTGGTGAGCTCACAGCCATTCACTTGCTCACCTTGTACACTACCAATTCAACATACCTTCAGTTCAGCTTTTTTTCTTTTGCTAATTATTTTAGAGATGGGATCCCCACAGACTTTGTATCCTGTCTTCAGATCTCAGTCCTTGAGAGCTTAACATCTTGAGTAGCTAGGATTACAAGCATGCAAAGCCTATTTTCTTTTTTTTTTTTGGGGGGGGGGGGTCCGGTCATAGGGTCTGAACTCTGGGCCTGGGCGCTGTCCCTCAGCTCTTCAGCTCAAGGCTAGCGCTCCACCACTTGAGCCACAGCGCCACTTCCAGCTTTTTTCTTTTTGCTTATGTGGTGCTGAGGAATCGAACCCAGGGCCTCATACATGCAAGGCAGGCGCTCTACCACTGAGCCACCTTCCTAGCCCTATACTTTTTATTGTCCTGTTTAGATTTCAGGTCCTACTCTCTGAGTCATAGATCTACAACTGTATTTGTGCTTTTCTAATTAGTCATTCTGAAGTTCATTCTTGAAGTATGCAGAACTGATTTGAGCAAGCAGGAAAATGCCCTCTTTATAATTACAGATTTACCCATAAAAGAACCTTTATGCCTCCATTGATGTGTACTGAATTATTCACCCTTACACTTAGTGACTTTGATGTAGATACCTCTGGTGGGCCAGCCAGTTTCATTTTCTTTGGCTTATGCCACACCAACATAGTCATGGTCCTAAGAAAATGATGCTTTCATATGAACTTTAAACTATAAAAATTTTTTTGGTGTTACTACAGTTTGAACTCAGGGACTGGCTCATGTTAGGTTATGTTCTACTACTTTATCCAAAAAGAAGTCTATGTAACCAGTCCTTCAGCTGTATATCATTTGTATCTTCTAGAATCTTTACATACTGTGAAAATATTGACTTCTAATTAAAAGTTATACCTGTTTAGAAATTTTGGAAAGTTAAATAACATTAAAAATCTATAAGATGCTGTAATCATTTAAATATTTCATTTGACAACTTTAAAAGAGAGTATATAAGGTATTTAGATGATGATTTGCTTATAATGGTAGATGAAATAGAATTGTTTTTACAAGCTACACAATGTAGATGAACTTCTAAAACAGTGAAAGATGCCAGATACAAAAGGTCTAATGCTGCAGTACCACTTGAAGAAGAGACCTAAAGTAGTTCTCTACACAGAGCAGTGTCTTCTTATGGAATCTGTGTGTGACTCATGGATAATGAAAGTGATCTGGAACTGTGTTGATGGGTGTACAATTCTGTGAATGCACTAAACACCATTGAGTTAGACATTTCAGTAAGTTATCTCAAAAAAGTTGATTTATGCACAGACACACACAAAAGAAATCCTGCAGATTTTGAAGCTGAGCAACTGAAAGAAGCAGGTTGATTTAAAAATTAGGAAATTCTAAAATAATTACTCACTTGATTTTTCTCTTATTCAACATAATCATGAGTAATATATAACATTAATATGTTATTATGTAATAAGTAACCTAAGAAACCAGGTATTTTAATGATTGTTGCCAGTGTATTTTGTGATGTTTTGACACTGATTTTGACTTTCTAACTGGTTCCTTTTTTTTCTTTCCTTCTTCCTCTTTCCCCTTATGAACATTTCATCTTATCTCCATTCAGAGGAATGCAGTAGCATGGATAGTTGATGGCAAATTTGGAGCAGACGACTTCTGTTTAACTTAAAATTAGTCGTATTTTAATGGCTTGGGATTTGGTGCAAACAAACATGATTGATAGCTGGACAGACATGCTCGTCATGAAAACAGAACCATTTCTGAAGCCCGATTGGGGCCAAACACGTACACCTTGCTTCATAGTAACCAGTTGAAATGAAGCACGTCGTTAGAACGTTGTTGGACGCCATGTTGAATTCTCCCCCCATCGGTTGTGAAGAACTATGCTACATCCAGGCTTACCCATTGAACTCAGTATATATATATATTTTTTCCCTCCTGCCTTTTGTCTGGCAGGATACCATTCTTGTTGCTCTTCTGTGTAATGAAGTTTAAATGCTTGTTTGGAAAACTTTATTTAACAGTTTAGAAGGCTTGATAGAAAGAGTGCATTAGTCTGAAGAGTATACATTGGATAGGAAAGAATTTCCTTCTTTTGTTTTTCCAAATCTCTCCGCCTTATTTAGCTTGAGATCTTTGCAGCTTGGTTCATGGATTTTAGCCTTGCCCGTTGCGCAGTATATACTGATCCAGATGACAAACCAGTGAACTATGTCAAAAGCACTCTCAATATGACATTTGACAAAAAGTTTTGTACTTTTCACATAGCTTGTTGCCCATAAAAAGGGTTAACAGCACAATTTTTTAAAAATAAATTAAGAAGTATTTATAGGATTAAAGTGACTTCATTTGTATACATTTGGAATCTAAACCAGCTTAAAAAGTTTTCCTCTATGACTTAGATACACAGCAAAGCTGATGGCTCTTCTGTGTACCACGTGACAGACCGTCACAACAGTGCTTGAAGGACATGTACAGCAAAGTCAGTAACACTTTGAGGGTACTCACTCACACACTTTGCTTTATCATGAAGGAACATTGATATCTGACGCTGAAGAAACTCAAGATTCAAAAACTAGTTTTAAATCTGCCAACATAAGGTAGCAAGTCATCCGTGCAGGCTTTCCACATTTGTTCCAGGATGTTCACTTGGGAACCCATACTGGTAGGGTACAGCAGGAGTAGAAATCAGCAGGTTAAACCACTTTGGAGACTCACAACAACTTGAAGTCAGCAGGTTACAAATAAACTGGGACTAAAACCTCATAGTTACTTCTAACTGCCCTCGGTACCTTGACATGTTAGGGACATAATAGGTTCCTTCTCAGCTTTTCTGATGTTGCCATACTAAACCTCATTCAAACTGGTGCTGTGGACAGTCTCTCCTCCCCTTTTAGGAAAGGTTCTTCCATGGGAAAAAAGTTTTAATTTTGAGAATTTCACATTTAAGATAATCCAAAAGCCTGATGTGCACATTGTGCTTTTAAACCCTAACAGCGGAGTAAAGCACACTTGGCCTCCCTTGAAATTGTTCTTTAAGCAGAGGAAAGTAGGGGGACATCGTTGTTGTACTGGAAAAAGGAATGGGAATAACCCCAAAGCTAAGATCCCAGTGGAGAAAAAACTCACACCCAGTTCCTCTTTAGGCCTTTCCCAGTCTGGTATACATCACCATGACAACACCCTTCAGTACCCACAAAGAAGAAAAAGGCTTGGATTCAGGAATTCTTCCATTGTGGGGTGGAAGGGAGGGGTGGCAGCAGGGGGCAGGAATGTGTCAGGGAAGGGGAGAAGAATGAAAACACATTTGGCCTTAAAACAGCATGTATTCTCTCAAGACCCCCTGGTAACAAAAGACAGGTCATAGATTTATTTTATCAAATTGGTGTGTACATGATTTCATTAAGATTATTTTGCAGAGACCACCACCTACTAGAATCAAAGAATTCCTGTTTTGATACTCCTGAGTTAAAATAACTATGTTACCGTTTATCTGGTACTTCATTTTTCTTGACTAAAATTACTTTTTACTTTAAGCTTGAATAAAAATCTTCATTGACAACTGTATATAATTAAGTGGCAACTTCTCTTTACCTCAGTACAGTTAGAACCATATTTTAAGTAATTTGTATAAACCCTGAAGCCATTAATGCACCCATCTCTATAGTAACACCCTTAACAAAATGTGAGCATAGAATCTCCACGGCTGTTTACAAACTTGGTTAGTGTGCTACCCTGCACGTGTAACATTGGCTGAGATTTGTCAGATTCCACTGCAGCCAGACACCCTTCGGCCTGTGTTTTCAGAGGTCTTTTGAGGTGCAATATAAAAAAGGGGGAGAAAAGAACATAGCTCTTACTAAATGGAGTAACAATTATGCAAAGGTTTCCATAGCAGCTAGGTGAGTTTGCTCCCTAGGTCTGTCATAACTGGCAGCCTCCTGTGTATACTGGCATATTGATGTGCCAATTTGCTGTCGAGGTCTGTTTCATACATTTGCTGTGGTTGTGATAGGGAGGTGGGACAAAAAAAAGGAAAAAAGACGATTGGAGAAACCCAGGATTTTATGGAATAGTATAAACCCAGTGGCAGGATTTTCTAGTCCATAGCTATTAGTTGAAATTGAAAATGCTTTTAGATTATATAGTAGACTTAAGAGGGTTTCTATCAAGCCATCCACAAGATACAAATGTATAAGTTGAAAAGTACTAATACTTTTTGCACATAGATCAAAATAGAGTGGAGAATTTTTGGCTCCAAAATTCAGGTTAGTAGGTTTATTTCCATGTATTTAAAATTTTTTTTTTTTTTTTTGGTTATGCAATGAATAAGGGCTACAGCAAGAATGAAATTAAATGTCTTCTTCCTGTTAAATAAGTGGTTATTAATGGTAAAATGTTGGATTTGGTTATTACGGAGGTTGGTGTGTGGGTGGTAAAGAATAAGTGGGGATTGGAAGGGATAATGGCTTACCTAGTTTTGGTTATGTATTTATGCCAACTACATTTCTGTTCCTCTTATTGGCCAGGTAAATGAGTTATATTAACCCAGGTAAGTAGTTTGGACACAGAAGGTTTTATTTGCAGACGTCCACAAATGAGCCTGGTTCATCAGGTGGGAGAGTAAAAAGGGATTCCAAGTTGAAAAGAAACCAATATTGTCAATATTTTCTTACTCTAAATAAAAACAAGTAGTGGTACAGTGAGTTTTATTAGTGTTCTGCCTCTAGAATGGCATTAATAGAAAACCCTTTTTTCCCCACCCCTCCTCCCCATCTTGAAATTTTCTTTTTTAGGGTGTTTGTTTCTGCAAACAAGAACTGGCCCTATCACCTCTGTCTCACAGTGGGCAAATGCATCTTACATCTCTTGAAAGGGAGCATATCCATGTCAGTTTTTTCACAGAAGAAGAATGGCTGCCCTTCAGTGGGAGAACAGAAGATGTTTGTCTTAGTATCCTTTTTTTGTCCCATCTCTAAAATGTATAAATATTTTTACTTAGTTTTACTTGTATCTCTCAGACTTCAGCAACTCTCCTTTTTGGTTGCTGCCCAAAACATATCCATCTCAGAACCGTATTTAACACAATTTGCAGACTTTAAAAGAAGTGAATTTTCATTCACACTTAGACACTTTCTAAGAACAGGGTGAACTTAATTGAAAATTTTCAGTGTTAAGCTATTATTATAGTAGCTACCCTATAGTTGCAAATGAAAACTATAAAACCCAGTCCCTACCTACTTAATCCAGATACACTGGATTTAATGAAACTAATAGTGTAAAAACGTGTGTGTGTGTGTGTGTGTGTGTGTGTGTGTGTGTGTGTGTGTGTGTTGTATAAAGTGTGGGAGAGAGTATTTAATACCTAAGCCCTGGAAATGGCTGTTCTAGGTTTGGTTGATTTTACTAAAAGTCTTGTGCACACGCGAAGTGCCCTCTGTTAAGGCTTGGTTAATACTCGTATATTTTTATAAGATTGAAATTGCATCCCTATCTTAAAGTCATTTTCATGTCAGTGTGCTAGAACTGAGTCATAACATTCTTAGGCACAGATGGGAAAAATAATTGACTCCTTGAAAACGTGTGTGGTGAGGGGAATATAGATCCACAAAAGCATGTATGTACTTAGAAACCAAGCAGAGATCAAGGAGTCAGTGTTGATCTCCCAAGATTTCTAAATTGTCAAGATTTACATGGCATTGTGGTGGAACTAGTGCTTAGAGCTTTTGATATGTAAAAACTATTTGCTATGGACTGATGAAATGTTTCAGAGGATTGTGTTCTTAAATTTTGAGGTTCTGTTTTTTTAACTGCCTCAGATTATATTTAGTTTAAGTTTCTTTGCTTTATCTCATTTAAGTATAAAAACTTCAGGTCTCATATTTATTTTCACTTGCCCTACTAATTATTTACAAGACACTTTGTTGACTTTTACAAATGTGTGGTATATTAAATGTTTTTAAAGCTTTTGTTTTGAAGTACATTAATTTTGATTTGCTCTACTGATACTTTTTTTATTATACTTTTTCCATGTCAGTGCACAACACTTACCCAGTCATTTGTATCCCCTTTCTTTCAATCCAATAAACATAATGAACAAGTTATTATTGGTGTATTACATCTCCCTAGTATCCATTCTGTACATCTACCATGAAGAACTGGTGTGCTGGGCCTGACTTCCGTGTATTTGTCCATGGTTTATGGAATGGAATCCCAAGAAGCAATGCCTAACCTGCTTGGATGTCTACAAGGCTATTGAGCAAGTGTGGATAAGTTTAGCAAAATTTTAGGAGTGTTGCCCCTTAAAAGGAGAAGATAGTTGCCCTTTTTTGTTCCAAGATATTACTGCATCCGACCTGTATATTTAGGCACTGGATATGTTGACTAGTAGAGAAAATGTAGTACCAATTTGGAAATCTTTCATCAATAGAATTTGTACTTTTCTAAAGATTTCCTTAGAGGGTGTTTGCAGTTCTTTAAAAACTCATTTGAGGCTGGGAAGGTGGCTCAGTGGTAGAGCGCTTGCCTTGCATGCCTGATGCCCTGGGTTCGATTCCTTAGCACCACATATACAGAAAAGGCTGGAAGTGGTGCTGTGGCTCAAGTGGTAGAGTGCTAGCCTTGAGCTAAGAGCTAAGGGGCAGCGCCCAGGCCCAGAGTTCAGCCCCCACAACCGACAAAAAAACAAACAAAAAAACATTTGAATTCAGTAAGTTCTTATGCTTCTAAGAAAAAAAGAAAAGAAACATTTTCCCCATCTGAATTATTACAGCAGGAAGTTCAAATGTAAACGGTGGAAGGCATCAAATGAAATAGGGGCACCAGATTCTTAATGCGCCTTGAGCAGCCTCTTCTTCATACTACTGACTGGAGGTTTACAGCTTCCTCTGGCCACTACCCAAGAAGGGGACAGGTTTTCATAGACCTTGCTTCTAAGATAGCAGCTATTGGAAGGTTGGCTAAGTTCCATCCAGCATCACTCTGGGGTCTGCATCTACCTGATTTGAATAGGGTTACAAGTTCACCTCTGGTAACAGTACATGCTTGGAATGTGCAGGATGTGGGTTCAATCCGTAGTGATAGAAATACAATTTTAATTTCTAAGATCAGATGAGATTGAGCACATTCAGGATGATATGGCCATAGACGGAAATAAAAATTTTTAAATCAAGCTCAATGCTGATGGCTGCCTGTAATCCTAGCTGCTCCGGAGGCTAAGATCTGAGGATCATGAATGGTTCAAAGCCATTCTATGTAGGAAAGTGTAAGACTTAACCTTCCATTAACCAGTAGAAAGCTGGAGTGCAGCTGTGGCCCAAGAGGTACAGCATTAGCCTTGAGTTAAAGAGCAAATGGACATCACACAAGGCCTAATTTCAAGTCCTATTAAGGGCACAAAAACACAGAACTTAAGCAAATGGAGCCACATGATGGTGGCTCACACCTGTGCTCCTACTCATGAGGTTGAGATCTGAGGATTATGGTTCAAAGCCAACCCAGCCAGTTAGTTTCATGAGACATCTCCAGTAAACTCAGAAAATGCTGTGGCTCAAAGTGGTAGAGTATTACCCTTGAGTGAGAAACATCATGGACAGTGCCCAGGTCCTAAGTTCAGTGAGCCTCACAACTGACCAAATAAATCTACGTGTTGCCTGAGTAAGTTATCTTTTTCTAAGCTAAAAAACTGGTCTGATGATTTTATATCACAACAAAAAGCCTCTGAAAGTTAAAAACCTACTTCTGATAGGGGGAAAAAACCCCTTCATTCTTTAGGAAAAAATATCTGAACTTTTCCCTAGTAAGTACACCTCAATGTTGGGGGAAGGGGACATTTATTTTACTTATATCCCTATGTGTAGGTATAGGAATGTAAAGTCTTTTTTTAGTGAGATTTGTCAGACACCAAAGCCATTGAAGGAAAATTTTATTGAATAGTGAGAACCATAAATACACTACTGGGACCTGGAGCTAGTTTGCTGGGAAAACAAATTTTTTTTTTGTTTTTTTTTGGTCCGTCGTGGGATTTGAACTCTGGGCCTGGGTGCTGAGACAGCTCTTCAGCTCAAAGCTAGGAATCTACCACTTGAGCCACAATACCACTTCCTATTTTCTGGTTGGTTAATTGGAGGCAAGAGTCTTCACGAACTTTCTTGTCTGAGCTGGTTTTGAACCGTGATCCTCAGATCTCAGCCTCCTGAGTAGCTAAGTTCAGGTGTGAGCAACCAGCACCCAGCAGCAAATACTCTTAAGGAGATTGTTTTTTAAGCCTTAGCTATGCAGGTGAAGTAACTTCATTGCGGCCTCTTGACCCTTTTTCTGCCAATACAAAACTACCCCCCAATAATTTCTGTGACTCCAAAGAGGCCAAGAGAGAGAACAAAGCTAGTTTTGGCTAACATTTTCTTTGTGTGGCCAGGGCACTACTTCCATACAAAATATGGTCTATTTGTATGTGCAGTTTAGCGTAATAGCTCCCTTCTGTCTGAGGCTAGAGCCAATCCAGGCCCCAAAGGTCATTATCAGCATTTAACCTTTAGAAGGACCTCACACTTTGATTAGCCACCTAATTCTACCTCTTCGGATGCTGTCAAAGTGATCCTTTGCCTAAATACCAAAGCCGAAGATAACACTAAAGACACAAATCAGGACTTGGAATGATTTTTGAAGTTCACCTTCACACTGGAAGAACCAGAAAACATAGCTGAAGAAATTCAGTGTTTTCATCAAGGGCAAGTTTACAAATAAAGCTCTGAGGAACTGAGGGTTAGGTTCTGCTGTGCATATGAAATGGCTTGTATTGGTTCTCACAACTCACTGGTCAATGCAGAAGGGTTAATCTCAGCATTAAGCAGAGCATTACTAACACATTTTTTTGTTTTTGTCAGTTTTGGGGCCTGAACTCTGGGTCTGGGCACTGTCCGTCAGCTCTTCAGCTCAAGGATAGTGCTCTACCAATTGAGCCATAGCACCACTTCCAGCTTTTTCTGCTCATGTGGTGCTCAGGAATCGAACCCAGGGCCTCCTGCGTGCAAGGCAAGCACTCTACCACCGAGCCACCTTTCTAGCCCCCTAATGCGCTTTTTTAATGGACACTTAACTGAGCCACATCATGATTCCAATTGGTATCATCTTTACCAAATCTCTAAACCTATTAAAACATCAGCTGAGTACTGGTGGCTCCCTTCTGCAATCCTAGCTACTCACGGGACTGAGATCTGAGGATGATGGCTCCAAGCTACCCCAGGCAGCAAAGTCCCGAGACTTTTAAAATTACAAAACTAAGACCTGGCCAGAGCCAGAATAGAATTAGCCTTAGAGGTGACTGTGGACGTGTACTGGTTTTTAAATGAAAGCTCATGATAAAAATCTTGTTTTTAAATTTTATTTTCCTTTCTATAAGCAGGAATTACATTGTACCTGGACAAATGGCTTGAAAAGATTCACAAAGACTGCAATGAATTATATATATGTGTGTATATATGTGTGTGGGGGGGTCATTTTTTTGTATAACCTTCTTGTGTTAAGACTTAGCTAACATTTCCATAAATCCTTAAACTACAGTAACACAAAGTTGCCGCAACATTGGCAAAAAGGGTAATTTTCTCTTCTTTTTGTCAGTCATGGGGCTTGAAGTCTGGGCCTGGGCGCTGTCCCTGAGCCCTTCAGCTCAAGGCAAGTGCTCTACCACGTGAGCCACAGCACCACTTCTAGTTTTCTGGTGTTTCTTTGGGGTAAGAGGCTCACTGACTTTTCTTCCTGGGCTGGCTCTGGAGCTGGCTTTGAACAGCTATCCTCAGATCTCAGCCTCCTGAGTAGCTAGGATCACAGGTGTGAGCCACCAGTACCCGGCTCAATTGTCTTTCTTTTGTGCACATTAATACATTGTTCCGTGGTCTGACTTCAAGACAGCCCGTCTCATCTACTAAGTGTCCCTTTCAGATGTATTCTTTCTTTGGCAAGCAAGGTTGGCACATGTGCCTACTACTACTACACACACTACCATTTTCACTATACAGTTTGTGATACAGAAATAACTTCATATGCTGGGGTTCAGATTAAAGTTGAGAACCAGAAATTTATAAAAACTCAATTCATGTTTTTCAAATACTTTATATGGTAAAAATACAGCAAAAATAGGTATTTTGTTCAAAGACGAAAATATATACTGGTATGGTTACAGTTCTAAAGATGTTGTGTAGTGTGGGTTGACTTCAACCGTAGCTTCTGCACCCTCAGTCATTTATCAAAGCTAAAATCATGCTGTGGAAAGAAACCAACGGTACAGATGTTAGAAACACCCCCAGGGGAAAGGGAAGCATAGAATCAGTGGGCAAAAGGCGAACCAGTTCAGCAGTGGTACTCACTAGACACTGTGTTGGAAATGAACTGTACAACATGGGGAGGGGGAGACGCCAGGAGGAGAAAAACTGGGAGAAAATGAGGGAAGGGGTGACCCTGTTCAAAAGAAATGTACTAATTACTTATGTAACTGTAAGCCTTCAACCTCTACAATAAAATTTGTCCCTCAGTATCTGATGTGTCAGACTTGCATCCTTGAGCCACACGAATATTCCTTTGAGTACAAGATGATCAGACCTGTACTCACTAGACAAAGCTGACTATGCTGAAAATTAACTTTGGAGCAGGGACAGGAGGGAAAAACTGGGGAAAAATGAGGGAAGAGGTGACGCTGTCCAAAAAGAAAGTCTCAGGGCCTTTGCTGCCGTGGCTGGCTTTGCAGAGCGATGCTTCAATCTCAGCCTCCTGAGTGGCAAGGATGACAGGCAGGAGCCACTGTGCCTGGCTCAGGCACCTCCACTTTCATGTTTTTTGTAACACTTCAGAGTTGAAATTGGCAAGCTGCAGGCTTTCTGTATAAAGGGTTCTTCACAGCTAGCTCCTTTTGTGTCACCTAAAGTACCTTTCAGTGTCCTGACATCAGCCGTCACCCAGTAAATACATACTAGTGGATAGACGACATAGCATCTGGGAAGATGTCAGGGAACTTTATACTCACCTATAAAGATACATGAAGAAACAGAGCAAGTGGAAACCGAGCTTGATCATTGCCTCTTTCATATGTGACTTTAGCTGCCCTCGGTTGTGTATCTCTGTTGGGTCAAACACTCCCATGTTACCACTTGGCACCATAATGAACCTGATGAAGGACACACGTTTTAGATGGGGAATTCAGTCAGCACAGACACTGAAAAACAGGTGACTAACAGTGATCAACCTTAAAGGTGAGCTAGACATAAAGCATGTAACTGCCAGCCAAAGATGGAGTGATATTACAATGTTTTAGGATACTACTTAGTTTTCTTCTGTTGATTTTTGTTTCAACTCGCTGCTAACGGAAGAAAATATAGTAACATTCTGATGAGGATTTTTTTTTTTTTTGTCGGTCATGGGGCCTGAACTCTGGACCTTGGCTCTACCACTTGAGCTACAGTGCCACTTCGGTTTTCTGAGTGGTTCACTGGAGATAAGAGTCTCACAGACCTTTCCTGCCTGGACTGGCTTTGAACCGTGATCCTTAGATCTCAGCCTCCTGAGTATCTAAGATTACAGGCCTGAGCCACCGGCACCCAGCTTAGATGAGGATTTTTAATGCACTGAGACCTTTTGACCCATCTTCTGTTATTCCTACAGTTATTTCTCAGCAGCTCCAAAATCAAATCAATTTTATCAAGCTTTCAGAAACCTCCTTATGGAAATTGGGTTATTTCAGGAGAAAAAGTGCTTGCTATCTATGTAACGTGTCCTCAGTAATGTTTATGACCCTTCCTGTTCCCACAGCTCATGGCACCACTGTGGCTTGTGGCTTCCTTGCCCACCCACACGTCTATGAGATGAAGACCTCTCAAGTTTCATCAATCTAAAATTTTCACTCAAATACTAGAATGCCCTTATTTTGGTAGAGAGGATGTTGTCACTTAAATGCTCATGTAATATCTTCAGTCTCAGCCTTACCATTCTCTCACTTCTAGTTTAAAGAATGTTACTATTGCTGGGTGCCAGTGGCTCAGCCTGTAATCCTAGCTACTCAGAAGGCTGAGATCTGAGGATCATGGTTCAAAGCCAGCCCAGGCAGGAAAGTCTGTGAGACTCTGATCTCCAATAAACCACTAGAAAACCGGAAGTGGTGCTGTGGCTCAAGTGGTAGAGCACTTGCCTTGAGCTGAAGAGCTGAGGGACAGCACCAGAGTTCAAGCCACAAGACCAACAAAACAAACAAAAAAGAATGTTACTATTAAACCAGTGGCTCATGCTTGTAATCCTAATCTGAAGATCTATGTTTGAAGCCTGTGCAGGCAGTAAAATCCGTGAGACTCTTTTTTCCAATTAACCACCAGAACGATAGAAGGGGAGTTGTGGCTCAAAGTGGTAGAGCACTATTCTTGCACAAGAGAGCCCAGGGACCTTGCCCAGGCCCTGCATTAAAGCTCCACAACGACACACCCCCTACAAAAAGAAGGAAAGACATGTTACTATTAGCCAGGTGCTGGCTCTCGAATGCAATCCTAGCTACTCAGGAGGCTGAGATTTGAGGATCAAAGCCAGCCGAGGCAGGAAAGTCCAAAAGACTCTTGTCTCCAATTAACCACCAGAAAACTAGAAGTGGTACTGTGGCTCAAAGTGGTAGAATTCAGCAAAAGCAAAAAGGACCTACATAAAAAATAATTCTTAAAAATGTTACTATTTTCTTTGTGGTCCTTAAAAACTTACTGGATTTTTCTCTTATCTTTCATAGCCAGTCTATTAAAGTCTTTTATATTTTTCATTTTATCTATTTATTTTTTGGGTCCGGTCATGGGGCCTGAACTCTGGGCCTGGGTGCTGTCCCTCAGTTCTTCAGCTCAACACTAGCGCTCTACCATCTGAGCCACAGTGCCACTTCCGGCTTTTTTTCCCCCTGCTTATGTGGTGCTAAGGAATCGAACCCAGGGCCTAAGGCATGCAAGGCAAGCGCTCTACCATTGAGCCACCTTCCTAGCCCCATTAAAGTCTTTTTCATGCTTTCTTCATACTACATATATGTAATTGTTCATTTCATTTCCACTAACATTACCCTGTGTCTTTTTTGTTTTTGTTGTTCCAAGGTTTTTTGTTTCTGGTTTATTATTATTATTCTTTATTTTGTGCTCATCCTGGGGCTTGAACTCAGGTCCTAGTGCTGTCCTTTAGCTTTTGTGCTCAAGACTAGAGCTCTACCAATTGAGCCTTAGTTCCATTTATGGCTTTTTTTGATGTTTATTTGGAGATAAGAGTCTCATGGAGTTTCCTGCATAGGCTGGCTTTGAACCACGATCCTCTCAGCCACCTGAGTAGCTGACAGGCAAGAGCCACTGGCTGGGCCAAGCTTGTTCCTGTTTCTTATCCCATTTCCCAAATTTGTTTCTCTCCCTTTAGCTCTTCTGTATCCAATCAATACTTCCAGAAAAAACAAAACAAAACTTTTCTTACACTGACTCAGGGCATTTATTACTTTTTTTATTCAATCATTCATTCATTTGGAGGTATTTATGTGCTCTCGTCCCCATTTTATAGCCAAAGAATCTGAGTTGCATAGAGGTTAATAACTTGCCGGAGTCCACATAATTAACTATGAGGTTAAAATCTAAACCCAAGCAGTCTGGTTCTGTGAGCTGCATTTTTTTAACTAATTTTTTTTTTTATCATTAAGTAGGTGTACAGAGGAGTTGTCATTTAACAAAGCAGTTTTAGAATACAATATAACTCAATGTCGCCCTTCTCTAGTTTGTTTTTATTAGTATGCATTCATTGTATACTAATAGATTTCACTGTACCCTTTCTGGAGGTTTTCTTTGGTTGGTTGTGGAGCCTGAACTCTGGGCCTGGGCCTTGTCCCTGAGTTCTTTTGCTCAAGGGTAGTGCTCTACCACTTTGAACTACAGTGTCACTTTTTTTGAGTTTTCTAGTAGTTAATTGGAGAGAAGAGTCTCAGGTTTCTCCTGTCTTGGTTGGTGACCCACTAGCCCCTAGCTTTACTGTAACATTTCCACACATGTATACAATGTATCCTGATTAAATTCATCCCTTATGTCACTCTTATGCCATTCCTTCCGTCCGTCCGTCCGTCCCTTCCTCATTCTTTTCTTTTCCCTTCTCTTTTTTCTCCCTCCCTTCCTTCCTTCTTTCCTCTCTTTTTTCTCTCCTTTCTTCATTTTGGTGCCAGTCCTGGGGATTGAACTTAGGGTTTGGGAGCTGTCTCTGAATGTTTGTGCTCAAGGCTAGCATTCTACCACTTGAGGCACAGCTCCACTTCCAGCTTTTTGCTGGGTAATTAGAGATAAGAGTCTCATGGACTTTCCTTTCTGGGCTGGCTTTCAAAGGTGATCCTCAGATCTCAGCCTCCTGGGTAGCTAGGATTACTTGATTTTAGTTTTTTTTGCTCACAGCTGGTGCTCTACTACTTGAGTGATGCCTCCAGTTGGCATTTTGTTGGTTAACTGGAGGTGGAATCTCTCAGGGTTTTCTGCCTGGGCTGGCTTCAAACACAGTTCTCAGATCCTAGTCTCTGAATAGCTAGAGTTCCAGGTATGAGGCACTAGCACCCGTTTTTTTAACCTTTTAAAAACCTGTGACCAGCAGAACTGACAGGCAACCTGTTACTGCAGTTGTGAGGATGTTAAGCACACATGATCTTTGTTTTTATTATTAACAGGAAAAGAAATTTTTATAATTGACTTCATAGAGTCTTTTACAATACTCTATATGTATTCTACACAAAGAATTCAAGCCAAAACTCTTCTAGCACATTTATAGTGTGGTCTGAGAAATACCAAGACCCATGGTCTCAGATTCCAGTATCCATTCTCATTCTCAAATGTACATTTTACTTAAAAGAAATCATAGGGTTACAGATATATGCTAAAAAAAAAAATCTGCATGGGACCAGGCCTAGTGGGTGACAAGTATCTGTAATTCCACCACTCAGGAGGCCAGGGCAGGAAGAGTATGAGCATGGGTTACATAGCAAGACTCTGCCTCAAAACACCACCACTAGAATCTGGTGAGGAACTGGCCTTCAAAACACCACCACCAGCAGGGCACTGGTGGCTCACACCTGTAATCCTATCTACTAAGGAGGCTGAGTAGAGCAAGAAGCATATGTTCATATTTAGAGTATGGATGTATGGAACTGATCATGTAATACCAATAAAAAACCTGAAAAAAAATAGTAAGATCCTTCCCCAGGATACCAACATACTGGAAAGAGGTATGCAGCTCAGATTCCAGTCCCTTGATCTTGGAAAGTTCCTTAATCAAAATCCACTCCTTTCCTCATCTCTAATACATCCTGTGTGTGTCCTTTTGTGTGTCCTAATGCCCTCCAATGCTTTAGTCCTTTTTATTTTAACTGTACTTTACAATATCATGCTTAAGAATCAGCCAGGGAAAGCCAGGCGTCAGTGGCTCATGCCTGTAATCCTAGCTACTCAGGAGCTTGAGATCTGAGGATTGCAGTTCACAGCCAGCCAGGGCAGGAAAGTCTGTGAGACATAGAAAACTGCAAGTGCCCAGGCCCAGAGTTCAAGCCCCACGACCTCCCCCCCCACCCCCCAAAAAAAGAATCAGCTAATGAAAAATGGCTTTTCCCAAAAATCTAGATAGAAAACCAAACCACTAACACACAAATAAATCCAGCATGTAGTAATGTAGTACAGTACATGCCTATAATCCCTGCACTCAGGGGAGGGTAAAACAGGAAGACTGGAACAGTGAGACTGACTCAGTAAGCAAAAGAAGACAAAACAACAAACACTACAACTGATCATGCCAGTAAACACCTAAATCCCAGCTACTTGCGGGTAAAGACTGGAAAATTAGTTTAAGGCAAGCTTGGCAAAGGATTAGTGGAATCCCCATCTTGACTAACAAGCCAGGCACTGTGATGATGTATATGCTCCTACCGACGTGTGGAAGGATCACAATCCAGGCCAAAAATACAACACCCGGCGAGAAAGAACCCATGGGGGAGGGTTCGAGGGGCAGAACACTCAACTGCTAAGTAAAAGACCCTAATGCCGGGGCTGGGAAGGTGGCTCAGTGGTAGAGCTCTTGCCTTGCATGCATGAGGCCCTGGGTTCGATTCCTCAGCACCACATAAGCAGAAAAAAAAAAAAAGCCGGAAGTGGCGCTGAGGCTCAAGTGGTAGGGTGCTAGCCTTGAGTCAAAGAGCTGAGGGACAGCGCCCAGGCCCAGAGTTCAGGCCCCACGACCGGACCAAAAAAAAACAAAAAAAAAAAGACCCTAATGCCAACCGTCAGTGCTGCAAAAATTATTCAATTTTTATTTTGTACTGGTCCTGGGGTTTGAACTGAAGGCCTGAGCACTGCCCCTGAAAATTCTGGCTTTGTGCTGGAAATAAAAGTCTTATGGACAGGCTGGGAAGGTGGCTTAGTGGTAGAGCGCTTGCCTTGCATGCATGAGGCCCTGGGTTCGATTCCTCAGCACCACATAAGCAAAAAGAAAAAAGCCGGAAGTGGCACTGTGGCTCAAATGGTAGGGTGCTAGCCTTGAGTCAAAGAGCTGAGGGACAGCGCCCAGGCCCAGAGTTCAGGCCCCACGACCGGACCCCCCCCCCAAAAAAGTCTTATGGACTTTCCTGCCTAGGCTGGCTTCAAACCATGGTCATCAGATCTCAGCCTTCTAAACATCAAGTACCTAATTAATTAAATTAATTAATTAACTGAATTAAAATAAACTCTAGATTTGTAAGCTTAGTTGTTATCGGTGGTGGTCATGGGGCATGAACTCTGGGCTGGGCGCTGTCCCTCAGCTCTTCAGCCCAAGGTGAGTGCTCTACCACTTGAGCCACGGCACCACTTCCATTTTTCTGGGGGTTAAGTGGAGATAAGAGTCAAGGAGTTTCCTTCCCAGGCTGGCTTTGAACTGCAATCCTCAGATCTCTGCCTCCTGAGTAGCTAGGATTATAGGCATGAACCACCAGTGTCTGTCTTCACTAAACTATTTTTGAACAAACTTCCAAATTGATTAAGTAAAAATACTTTATGTTAATTTGCCTTAGTTGTACAAAAAGCAGTGGAATTACCTAATAAGTTATAGGCATAAAAACTTAATTTGAGGGGCTGGGAATGTGGCTCAGTGGTACAGTGCTTGCCTTGCATGTATGAAGCCCTGGGTTCAATTCCTCAGTACCACATATACAGAAAAGGCTGGAAGTAGTGCTATGTCTCACGGGGTAGAGTGAGCAAGAGAAGTCCAGAAACAGTGCCTAGGCCCTGAGTTTAAGCCCCAGAACTAGCAAAAGAAAAAACAATCATTAAAATTAATAATAATAAATTTAAATAACTAAAATTAATAATGAAAAAAGGCATTATATTCTTAGGCTTTTGACTGTTCTTTGTGTGTGTGTGTGTGTGTGTGTGTGTGTGTGTGTGTGTGTTTTGTCAGTCCTGGGGCTTGAACTCAGGGCCTGGACACTGTCCCTGGGCTTCTTTTGCTCAAGGATAGCAATCTTCCATTTGAGCCACAGTGCCACTTCCAGCTTTTACTGTTTATGTGGTGCTGAAGAATTGAACCCAGGGCTTTATGCATGCTAGCCAAGCACTCTACCACTGAGCCACCTTCCCAGTCCTTTTGACTATTCTTCTAAATTCAAGTCCATGAAAACACATTTCATGAGTATTTAGACATCACAACTAAGCTTTACATATTTTACAAATTTATAGTACATGTGTACTGTACAAGACCAAGCCATGAAAACTGCCATTTGCCCAGTGTACCAAAGATTTATTCATATTTCAAAAAACATCTTTACTATTCCTTACTTCTGTAGAGAGCAGCCTGCTTGCTTATTTAGTTACTCCAATACTAAACAAGTAACAAACTTGACTTACCGATAAACATTCCAAGTGGCAACAGGTAGATTGAGAAGGAAGATGAACCAGTGCAGTGAAACAAGCATTAACACAGTGACAATGGTGTGGCCAATCAACTCTGGAGCTACCCACTGCAATGGAGGAACACAGCATTATACACCTCAACTCTGGAGCTACCCATTGCAATGGAGGAACACTGTGTTATACATCTCAACTCTGGAGCTACCACTGTAATGGAAGAACACAGTATTATAGATCTTACCTGACATGTTATTCGAAGCTATCTTAATGAACACACAGAAAACTTACAAGCTAGTGTTTCAAGATGATTAGACTCAGACACTCCTTCTGCTGTAACTGCTTATTCCATGCAAATACATCAAGATATAGCTTAAAAATAAAACACGTAGGAGGTGTGTGCTGGTGGTTGACAACTACAATCCTAGCAACTCAAGAGGCTGAAATGAAGAGGATCAAGATCTGAAGCCAGCTGGGGCAGAAAAGTCCCTGAGACTCTTCTCTCATATCAATAATCTAGAAGCAGAGTGCCCAGGCCCAGAGTTCAAGATCCACAAGAAAAAAAAAAAAAAAGCCAAGTGGTAGAGCATTAGCCCTAAAAAAAGCCAGCCAAAGCCAGGCACCAGTGGCTTATGCCTATAATGCTAGCTACTCTACTCAGGAGGCTGGAAACTGATGAGCATGGTTCAAAGCCAGGCAGGGCAGGAAAGTGTGTGGGGCCCTGACTTCAAGCCTCAGGACTAGCAAAAAAAAAGGAAAGGAAAAGAAATTTTAACTTTCCAGATAGAGTTCTTTTTGTTGTTATTGTTGTTTTTTGGTTGCAGGGCTTGAACTTGGGGCCTGGGCACTGTCCTTAAGATTTTTGGCTTAAAGCTAGAGTTCTACCAGTTCTACCATAGCAGTACTTGCAGTTTTCTGGTGATTAATTGCGGCTAAGAGTCTTAAGGACTTTCCTACCTGAGATTTTTTTTTTTGGTCTGTCATGGGGCTTGAACTCTGGGCCTGGGCGCTGTCCCTCAGCTCTTCAGCTCAAGGCTAGCGCTCTACTACTTGAGTCATAGCACCACTTCCAATTTTCTGAGTGGTTAATTGGAGATAAGAGTCTCATGGACTTTTTTGCCTGGGCTGGCTCTGAATCTCGATCCTCAGATCTCAGCCATCTGAGTAGCTAGGATTACAGGCGTGAGCCACTGGTGCCCAGCCCTTGGGATGTATTTGAACCGCGATCCTCAGATCTCAACCTCCTGAGTAACTAGGATTATACGCATGAACCACCAGTGCCTGGCTTGAGATACAGTTTTCCAAATGAAATATAATTTTATTTTCCACATGAGCTAGAAAAACTAGACTGAAAATGTGAAGACACAGAGGAATGTTTTTTAGGTCACTCTTAATGTACTTTCATCCAGAAAACCTGTCTGATCACCTCAAAACAAATCAAGAACAAATGGCTTCCTTGTATCTAGACAAGCTCTGCAGAGTACTTGTGCCAAAATGAAATCCTGACTAAAGGTAAAATGGCCCTGAGATATCAACTAACCAATCCATTTTTCCACAACCATACAAGAAAGGACTTTCACTCAACAAAAAGACCAATAAGCATTTTCCCAAGAGGAAAAAGGAGGTCTGAACACAGAAAACAAAAACAATGCCCACGCCTATAATCCTAGCTACTGAGGAGGCTGAGATCTAAGGATCGAGGTTCAAAGCCAGCCCAGGTAGGAAAGTCCAGAGACTCTTATCTCCAATAAACCACTCAAAAACCGGAAGTGGCTCTGTGGCTCAAGCAGTAGAGCACTTGGCTTGAGCTGAAGAGATGAGGGACAGCACCCAGGCCCAGAGTTTAAGCCCCACAACTGACCAAAAAAAGAAAACAAAACAAAAAACAATGTCCTGGGTGCTGGGAAGGTGGCTCAGTGGTAGAGTGCTTGCCTTGCATGCATGAGGCCCTGGGCTTGAATCCTCAGCACCACACAAACAGTAAAAGCCAGAAGTGGTGCTATGGCTCAAGTGGTAGAGCACTAGCCTTGAAGAACTGAGGGACAGCACCAAGGCCCAGAGTTCAGGCCCAGGACTGACCAAAAAAAACTACAACAATGCCCTTCATAAACAATCTTTACTTTGTGTGAGTAATGATATTGTCTATTATGACAACAGAACCAGGAAGGATCATGCAGAGTTAAAAATGAAACTTAAGTCTTCAAAAAAGCTGGGTGCTGGTGGCTCACGCCTATAATCCTAGCTATTCAGGAGGCTGAGATCTGAAGATCCAGTCCAACAGCATGCCTAGCAGACAAATCCATGAGACTCTCATCTCCAATTAAAACACCAAAAAGCCAGAAGTGGTGGTGTGGCCCGAGTGGTAAAGAGCTAGCTTTGAGCAAGAGTTCAGGGACAGCACTCAGGCCCTGACCATAACCCTAAGGACTGGCACCAAAAGTACATATACTTGTTATTTATAATAATCTTTAATATAGAAAATGAAGAGCTGACTTCAATGCCAAAAAATAAGCAAAGAAACATCTTACCTTGTTTAATTTTGAGCAACATGATCTAGCATTAATATAATCACATTCTAAATCAGACAATGTAATTATCTGGTAATCAAGTTAAGGAACTGTACTTCTCATATGACAAGTACTTAAGTTTCAGAAAGTCATTCTAGCTGCGTCAAAATTAAATCTGAGGTGAAATTTTTAGTTATTTCCTTAAAGTATGCTCATGAGTCAAGTCATTCTCACTCATGTTCTTTCAACAAACTATTTTCACAAAGTAATCATTTTACACTCAAGTCTAATCTAACACATACCAGATCATTTACCCATGAGATCCTAAATGTGGAACAGATAAAAATCTGGGGACTTGGAACATACTTTACGGGTTGAGCTCTATGAAGTTCTGGGTTTTATCCCCAGCAGCCCAAGAAAATAAATTTTAAATGTGGACTAGATATTAAAAAAAAAAAAAAAAAAAAAAAACTCTTAAAATCTTTTTTTTTTTTGGGTCCAGTCATGGGGCCTGAACTCTGGGCCTGGGCGCTGTCCTTCAGCTCTTCAGCTCAAGGCTAGCGCTCTACCACTTGTGCTACAGCGCCACTTCCGGCTTTTTTCTTTTTGCATATGTGGTACTGAGGAATCGAACCCAGGGCCTCATGCATGCAAGGCAAGCGCTCTACCACTGAGCCACCTTCCCAGCCCCTCTTAAAATCTTAAAAATATGAATAAGGTTGGAGCCTTCAGTTCAGTCCAAATCTCTGTAAAAAGAAAGAAAAAAAAAAAGCTGGGCGCTGGTGGCTTATGCCAGTGGCATATTTAGGAGACTGAGATATGGCAAGAAAGTCTAAGAGACTCTTATATCTAATCAAACACATGCACAAGCCCAAAATGGTAGGGTGCCAGCCTTGAGCGGAAAAAGCTAAGGGACAGTACCCAATCCTTGAGTTCAAGCCCCAGCACTGGCACACACATACACACACACACACACAAATCACAGATGAGGGGTTTGGAAGGTGGCTCAGTGGTAAAGTACTTGCCTTGCATGCATGAGGCCCTGGGTTCGATTTCCCAGCACCATATAAGGAAAAAGAAAAAAGCTGGAAGTGGCGTTGTGCCTCAACTGGTAGAGCGCTAGCCTTGAGCTGAAGTGCTGAGGGACAGCGCCTAGGCCCAGAGTTCAGGCCCCATGACCGGACCCCCCCCCCCCCCAAAAAAAAAAAAAATCACAGATGATTCCAAACTCTTAACAAAAAGCATATACTAGTGGTTCACGCCAGTAATCCTAGCTACTTGGGAGGCTGAGATCTGAGGACCACCAGCCCAGGCAGGAAAGCACATAAGACTCACCGCTAATTAACCACCAGAAAACCATAAAGGGGGCTAGGACTCCAAGTTTTAGGTACAGTGCTAGCCCTTGAGCAAGAGCTCAGAGACAGCACCCAGGTCCTGAGTTCAAGCCTCATGGGGGAGGGTGGCAATCTACTCTAAAATTAAGTGGGGAGCCAGTGGCTCATGCTTGTAATCCTAGCGACTAAGAAGGCTGAAATCTGAGCATCATGGTTCAAAGTCAGTTGTGGCAAGAAAGTTCATGAGTCTGTATCTCCAATTAACCACTAGAAAACCGGAAGTGGCACTGTGGTTCAAGTGGCAGAGTGCTTGCCTTGAGCTGAAGAGCTGAGGGACAGCCCAAGTTTCCTACAAATACCATAATATGCCCAATTTTATCGAAACACACCCTAAAGCTGGGCCCTGGTGTTTCATGCCTATAATCCTAGCTATTCAGGAGACTGAGGTCTCAGGGTCTTGGTTCAAAGCTAGCTGGGGCAGAAATATTAAAACAAAACAAACCCCAAAGATAACCTTACTGTCTACCAGTCTACCAATGTTGAATTTTCCATTTAGCATTTTCCTATAGTATAAGCTATTTTATGTATTTTTGTTTGTTTAGGCACAAAGCTGGCACTCTACCATTAGAGCTACTGCTCCATTTCCAGTTTTGTTCTGCCACTCCTTGGGCTTGAACTCATGACCCGGGCACTGTCTCTGAGCTTTTGTGCTCAAGGCTAGCATTTGACCACTTTGAGCCACAGTTCCATTTTCAGCTTTTGGTGTTTATTGCAGATTATAATTTCATGGACTTTCCTGCCCAGCTTACTTTGAACCATGATCTCAGCCTCCTGGGAAGCTAAGCCACTTCAGTTATTTGAGGTATTTAATGGGAGATAAGATTCTCAGACTTCCCTGCCTAGGTTGGGTTCAAACTGCCATTGTCAGATCTCAATCTCCTTTACACCTGGCTATTTTACATTTTAAAATTTTGAAAACAGCCGGGTGCCCGGTGCTCATGCCTGTAATCCTAGCTACTCAGGAGGCTGAGGATCACAGTTCAAAGCCAGTCCAGGCAGGAAAGACCATGAAAGTCTTATTTCCAATAAACCACTAGAAAACCAGAAGTGGTGCTGTGGCTCATCAGTAGTGTTCACTTTTGAGTTGAAGAGCTGAGGGACAGAGCCCAGGCCGAGTTCAAGCCCCATGACCAATCGAAAAAAAATAAAGTAAAATTCAAAACTACGAAAAATTGGGGTTCTTAGCTTTTCCTTTTTTTTTTTTGCTTTCTGCCAGTCTTGGTGTATGAACTCAGGCTATAGGTGCTGTCCGTGGGCTTCTTTTGCTAGTGCTCTACCATCTGAGCCACAACTCTACTTCTGGTTTTCTGGTGGTTAATTGGAGATAAAAGTCTCACAGAGGGCTGGGAAGGTGGCAGAGCACTTGCCTTGCATGCCTGAGGCCCTGGGTTCAATTCCTCAGCACCACATAAGCAAAAAGAAAAAAGCCGGAAGTGGTGCTGTGGCTCAAGTGGTAGAGCGCTAGCCTTGAGCCCAGAGTTCAAGCCCTACGAACGGACCCTCCCCCCCCCAAAAAAAAAGTCTCACAGACTTTTCTTGCCCACACAGGCTTCAAACAAAGGTCCTCAGGTCTGAGTCTCCTGTGTGAGCCACCAGCTCCAAGTTTCATTGCTGAGTGTATTACAGATCCAGTTCCGTATCACAAGAGGCACAAAAGATCATTAGACTTAGGCAAAGGGGAAGTGGAGAAGGAAACAGGCAATTACGTCCCTAACCTAACTAAGGGCACTTCTCACGAGAAACCATGGCGGTAAAAACTGCTGCTCAGGTAGAGGTGGAAGCGGACAGAAGAGCGCTATTACACCCCGGCTACGGCATGCGCCGAGGCAGGTGTCTCGCACATTCTCACCGTACATATCTAGGAAAATCAGAGTTCCTCGCTCATTTTTCCTGCCTGAAATTATAGTGATTTAAAACTAGATTGCAGCCGGGCCTGTGACCCCAGCTACCCGGGTGGCTGGGGTGGCAGAGCCACAGCTCAAGACCAGCCCAGGCAGAGGCCTGAGGGGCGCCTGGGCGGCAGCGGGCTCGGCTGAAAGCAGCACCGCACGATTCGCACCCAACCCCGAACGCCCGGTGACTACACGGCCGCACGGCAGGAAGCCGAGGGGCGGCCACGGAAAACCCGGGGTGCCGTGCACTGACGAGCCTCCGGCAGCGCGAGCGCCTCGCGCCGCGGTCAGGGGCGCCCGGCCCGCCCGTCTCCTCCGGGGCAATCGCCCCGCCAGCGCCCACAGCCCGCCACCCACGCGGGGAACCCCCGCCTTTGTCTCCAGAGGCAGCTCCAGGGCGGCCGCAGGGCCGGGCCGGGCGGGGCGGGGCGGGGCCGGCTCCGGGACCGAGCGCAGCAGGCCCGGCCCCAGCGTCCCCGAGCTCCGGGCCCGAGCAGTGCAGGCCCAGCTCCGGAGCTCCGAGATCGCGCGCGGCAGGCCCAGCTCCGGAGCCCCGGGCCCGAGCGGGGCAGGCCCAGCTCCGGAGCCCCGGGCCCGAGCGGGGCAGGCCCAGCTCCGGAGCCCCGGGCCCGAGCGGGGCAGGTCCAGCTCCGGAGCCCCGGGCCCGAGCGGGGCAGGCCCAGCTCCGGAGCTCCGAGATCGCGCGCGGCAGGCCCAGCTCCGGAGCCCCGGGACAGCGCGCGGGGCAGGTCCAGCTCCGGAGCCCCGGGCCCGAGCGGGGCAGGTCCAGCTCCGGAGCCCCGGGCCCGAGCGGGGCAGGTCCAGCTCCGGAGCTCCGAGATCGCGCGCGGCAGGTCCACCTCCGGAGCCCCGGCACCGCGCGCGGCAGGCCCAGCTCCGGAGCCCCAGGACCGCGCAGGTGGACAGGGTCCGGGGCCCCGGGACCGCGCGCGGCAGGCCCGGCTCGGGAGCGCCGGGAGCAAGGACGGTGCAGGGCCTGCCGGGCGGCCTGCTGCGCTCCCACGCCCGCTCTAAGCCCCGGGCCATCTGGGCCTCACCACGCTCAAGGAAAGGATACGAAGTAGACGGAGAGGAAGATGAGCGCGCAGCAATCTAGGAGAGAGAAGACGAACACGACCGCCTCCATCCTCCGCCGCCGCCGCTCCTCCCGTCAAACCTGCGCGGGTCCGCACAGCCTGATAGGCCGGCGTCCGTCCCGCTCCTGGCCTGCGGGGCGTGGGGGGCAGCCCCGCGGCATGCTGGGAGTTGTAGTCCGTCGGGAAGGCAGCCGCCCCGGGTCCTCGCTGGGAAGTGCGGCGGCTCTGCCCACCCACGGGCGGGGCCTCCGACCTACTTGCTGTGGGCAGCTCTGCTTCCGGAAGTCGATTGGCCTTCCTATGCGACGTTTGTTGTTTGTCCTTACTGTCAGGGTGTTTTGTTGCTGTTGCTTACTGCCTTTTATAAGCAGTTCCTAGGCTGGGAAGGTGGCTCAGTGGTAGAGCGCCTGCCTAGCATGCGTGAAGCCTTGGGTTCGATTCCTCAGCACCCCATCCACAGTAAAAGCCAGAAGTGGCACTGTGGCTCAAGTAGAGCAATCGCCTCGACACAGAAGCTCAGGGACAGAACCCAGGACTGGCAAATAAATAATTGCTCTAGTGTTTAATCTACCAAACTTGGGACTGGTAAAGAGTTTTCTGCTGGGGCTGGGAAGATGGCTCAGCGGTAGAGCGCTCGCCTTGAGCTGAAGCGCACCGGGGCAGCGCCCAGGCCCCGCGAACGCACTCCCTCCCCCCCAAAAAAGTTTTTTGCTTGGTCAGTTGTGGGGCCTGAACTCTGGGCCTGGGCGCTGTCCCTGCGCTCTTCAGCTCAAGGCTAGCGCTCTACTGCTGAGCCACAGCGCCATTTCCGGTTTTCTAGTGGTTTATTGGACATAAGAGTCTCACGGATGTTCCTGCCCAGGCTGGCTTTGAACCTCGATCCTCAGATCTCAGCCTCCTGTGCAGCTAGGATGAGGCATGAGCCACAGGCAACTGGCTTTCTTTCGTTCTTTCTCTGTCCTTTCCCATTTTCTTTTCTCTTTCTATGCTAAAGACAACTCGGGGTCTTACACTTCCTAGCACAAAGGCTCAGGTACAGAGCCCAGGCCCTGAGTTCAAGTCCCAGGACCGGCAGAAAAATAAATTAAAAGGAAAAGAAAGAAAAGAAACGCGTGAGCTCTTCGCTGGAGTCTGCGGAGGCGCCAGGCCGGGCGCAAGCCAGCCGGGGGCGCGTCCCCCAGCTGGTGGCCAGGAAGTGGAGCGTGTTCAAAGGGGGCCTAGCCATCCGGGGCCTCCTGGGCCAGCCTGAAAACAAAACTGCCAGAGCCTCCCGGGTATTTCGAGGGCTTCCCCTTCTTCAGGCGGCGTGTTTTCCTCGCTCGCAACGCTTCTGTGGCGGGGAGAAGAGCACGGGCAGCGCCGCCGGGCGCCTCTGTGCAGCCGCTTGTCCGGCATCGCCGCAGACAGCCCCGCGAAGGCCCGCCGCAGCTTGACCGGCGTGCCGCAGGCAGCCCCGCGAAGGCCCGCCGCAGCTTGACCGGCATCGCCGCAGACAGCCCCGCGAAGGCCCGCCGCACTTATCCGGCATCGCCGCAGACAGCCCCGCGAAGGCCCGCCGCACTTATCCGGCAACGCCGCAGGCAGCCCCGCGCAGGCCCGCCGAGCCGCCGCCGGGCCGCCGCCGAGCCGCCGCCGAGCCGCCGCCGGGCCGCCGCCGGGCCGCCGCCGGGCCGCCGCCGGGCCGCCGCCGAGCCGCCGCCGGGCCCGCGGCCGCGGCCTGACGCGATGCGGCCCCGCTCGGCGGCGTTCGTGGACGGTAAGCTCAAGCAGCGCGTGGTCCAGGTACGTGGGTTCCCCCGGCTCCGCGGCTTCCCGGGCAGCTGTCAGGTCTCCGCGCCCAGCTGAGTCCCGCAGGGCGATGCCGCCCCGGGAGCCGAGGCCGGCCGCCCCCCGGGAGCCGAGGCCGGCCGCCCCCCGGGAGTCGAGGCCGGCCTCGGGCGGGGCGGCGCCGCCCGGGGCCTGCTCGCGGCCGCCCGCCTCTTCTTACTCTTAGCCTCGGGCCCGGGCCCGTTTCCTCCCTCCTCTCTTTCCTGTCCGCAGTGGCCTGGGCGCTGGCCTGGGCGCGGCCCTCCGCTCGTCAGCCCGGGCCCGCGCGCTGCCGCTGAGCCGCAGCGCCACTTCCGGTTTCGGGTGGTTCGCTGGGGATGAGAGCCTCCCGGACTTTCCTGCCGGCGCTGGCTTTGAACCGCGTTCCTCAGACCTCAGCCGCCTGAGTAGCCAGGGTGACCGGCGTGAGCACCAGGGGCAGGCTTGGCAGATTCAATAAAAGGAAAAGTACCTCAACAAATTGAGATATACACCACTAAGAGTAACTTAAAATAACTACCATGTTGTAGGAGGAGCCCGGATACAAGGAGTGTCGGACTCGATTGGTCGGGCTTTGAATACCCTGCTGTTGTCATGTGCTAGGGATTCTTGAGAAGAAATTGTGTTGGAGCTGGACAGAATAGCAACTATTGGAACCGGTGGCTCACGCCTGTGATCAGGAGAATGAGATCTGAGGATCACCATAGATGAGCCACCACCGATGCCTGGCTAGGAAAGTATTTATACTTGAGTTTTCAATAACAGTAATTATTAGAGTTTTATGCACCCATTGGACATTGCACAGAATCTCATACTTTAAAATAAGATTGACTCTGCCACTCATTTCCATTCTACATTAATATTTAGAATCTTTGTATTCACTGTCTTTAGAAAGTAAGGCATAAAAGATGATGTAAGGGTGGGCATGCATGGTGGCCAGCTCTTGTGGTACTAGTATTCAGGAAATTGAGGGGAGAGTTTAGGAGTTCAAGATCAGTCTGGGTCAGCAAGACCCTGTCTCAAAAAAAAAAAAAAGGTTATTTAATGTTGAAACTGAATTTCCTCAAGCCCTAACATCACTGTGTTCCCACACTTAAAATGTCTTGTGTTAGCTGGGTGCTGGTGGCTCACGCCTGTAATCCTAGCTACTCAGGAGGCTAAGATCTGAGGATCATGGTTCAAAGCCAGCCCCAAAGCCAACCCAGACAGGAAAGTCCATGAGACTCTTATCTCCAGTTAACCACCAGTAAGCCCGAAGTGGTGCTGAGGCCCAAGTGGTGGAGTGCTAGCTTTGAGCTGAAGAGCTGAGGGACAGCGCCCAGGCCCAGAGTTCAGGCCCCACAACTGATCCAAAAAAAATAGTGTCTTAAGCTATCTGGCTAGTTTACTGCTATATTCTGGTTTGTTTGAGAACATAGACTAATCCTTCACTGATTACCTGAAAGTTAGTATAGTCATTTTTATTTTTACTGTGTTATCATGACAGATGATAATATTCATTCTCTGATTCCAGATTTGATAATTATTTGGTGACCTTTTGCTTTGGATATATTTCATTAGTTAAGACTTTGCATGAGGGGCTGGGAAGGTGGCTCAGCGGTAGAGCGCTTGCCTTGCATGCATGAGGCCCTGGGTTCCATTCCTCAGCACCACATAAGCAAAAAGGAAAAAGCTGGAAGTGGTGCTGTGGCTCAAGTGGTAGAGCACTAGCCTTGAGCTGAAGAGCTGAGGGACAGTGCCCCCCCCCCCCCCCCCCCCCCCCCCCCCGCCAAGACTTTGCATGAGCCGGGTACCAGTGGCTCTTATCCTAGCTACTCAGGAAGCTGAGGTCTGAGGATTGTGGTTCAAAGCCAGCTCAGGCAGGAAAGTTTGTGAGACTTTATTTTTTTGGTCAGTCATGAGGCTTCAGCTCAGGGTCTGGGGCACTATCTACTATTTTGAGCTACAGCTCCACTTCTGGTTTTTGAGTGGCTAATGAAAAGACTCTCACGGAGACTTTTCTGCCTGGGCTGGCTTGGAACTATGATCCTCAGATCTCAGCCTAGATAGCTACGATTATAGGTGCTAGTTATTGTTGCCTGACTTGTGAGACTCCTATCTCCAAATAACCAGCAGAAAAACAGAAGTGGCTCTGTGGCTCAAAGCAAGAAGATCAGATTAAGGCTAGTCTGCACTGTACAGTGAGATTTTTGTTTCAAAAACAAAGAAAAGCCAGGTATGGTAGCTCATGGCTGTAATTGCAGCTACCCCTGAGCTAGAGATGGAAAGATCGTGGATCATGTGCCTGCCTACAAGATCAAGCGTCTGAGTGCAAACCTTTTATTGCTATGAAAAAGTACTGTGTATTAGAATAACTCTCTATCTTGTTTGTTAACTAAAGTCACTGAGTTTGAAATATTGAGTGTTTTATATTTGTCATATTTTCTTTTTTAGTACCTCACCAGTAATAGATGTGGCAAATATGTGGACACTGGAATCTTAGCATCTGATTTGCAGAGAATGTACAGGTAAAGAAATGTAGCTTGTGGATCTTTGTTGTTTGTTTTTTTTTAATTTTTCTTTTCCTTTCAGTTCCCTACTATTTAAAGCTTCCATTCTTGTTTAAAGTAGTGGTGACTAATGGCTGTTGGCATCAGCCCACTAATCGATAATCTTGTAACTCATTTGTATAAACATTTATTAGCATCTTTTATAGGTTGTAAGCTGTTCCTTTCAGTAGAGCGAATGGCTACTTTTTAGTTTTTCTTTTTTTCCCTTTTCTTTATCGGATACTGGGACTTAACATGGTATCTGACACTTTTGCTCATTTGCTGGTGTCTGAGCCAGAGGGAAAGGCAATAACTTTTTATATTTCAGTACTTCACCTTGTCAGTAGGTAGAAACACTGCTATATCACCTCCTTTCCTTTTTCATTAGAGTTTCTCTCTCTCTCTCTCTGTCTCTCTCTGTCTCTCTCTGTCTCTGTCTCTCTTTCTCTCTTGGTGTGTGTGCTGGTTCTGGAGCTTGAACTACTCAGTGCCTTGCACTCACTTTTTTCTTTTTGCTAATTGTTGATGAGTCTCATGAACTGTTCTGCAGAGCTCAGCCTCCTGAGTAGCTAGTTATACAGTCGTGAGCCCCCTGTTCCATGTTCATTAGAAAATTAAACACTGCAGGGCTGGGAAGGTGGTTCAGTGGTAAAGCGCTTGCCTTGCATGCCAGAGGTCCCGAGTTCGATTCCTCAGCACCACATAAGCAAAAAGAAAAAAAAAGCCGGAAGTGGCGCTGTGGCTCAAGTGGTAGAGCGCTAGCCTTGAGCTGAAGAGCTGAGGGACAGTGCCCAGGCCCAGAGTTCAGGCCCCACGACCGGACAAATAAAAAATAGAAAATTAAACACTTGAGACATATTCTCACGTAAGCTTTTTGGTACCACTAAGAAATGTGAAGCTAGCCTGGTGCCAGTGGCTCATGCCAGTAATCCTAGCTACTCAAGAGACTGAGATCTGAGGATCACTGTTCAAAGCCAGCCAGGGCAGAAAAGTCTCTGTGAGAGTCTTTTTTTTTTGCTGGTCCTAGGACCTGAACTTGGGGCCTGGGCGCTGCCCTTCAGTTCTTCAGCTCAAGGCTAGTATTTTACCACTTGAGCCACAGCGTCACTTCTGGCTTTTTCTGCTTATATGGTGCTAAGGAATCGAACCCAGGGCCTCATGTATGCAAGGCAGCACTCTACCACGAGCCACATTCCCTGACCCTTTGTGAGAATCTTATCCCCAGTTAACTATTCAAAAACTAGGAGTGGCTGTGGCTTAAGTGGTAGAGTGGTAGCCTACCACTTGAGAGGCTCAAGGACAAAGCCCAGGTTCTGAGTTGAAACCCTGCAATTGACAAAAAAAAAAAAAAAAAAAGAAAGGAAAGAAATATGAAGCTGGGCAGCAGTAATCTTAGCTACTTAGGAAGCTGAGATCTGAGGATTATGGTTAGAAGTCAGCACCACTTCTGGCTTTTTCTGAGTAGTTTATTCGAGATAAGAGTCTCTTTTCTGCCCAGGCTGGTTTCAAACTACAATTCTCAAATCTCAGATTCCTGAGTAGCTAAGATTATGGGTGTGAGATACTCGTGCTTGGCCATGATGACTTTTAGTGTTGAAATCTTCGCTATTAATTTTCAAGTGATTTTGCTGAAAATTCATCTCCAAAGAAAAGTAAAGTTAATATGGCACAATGTTAATAATTTGAGAACATAGGTAAACAATGTATTTATTGTATAGTTTTCTTATGTGTATTTATTGCATTTGTTAGAGCATCTTGGTAAATTTCAAGAGAAACAGATTCAAAGAAAAACAATTAGGCTGGAGAAGTGGTGCTGTGGCTCAAAAAGTAGAGTGCTAATCTTGAGTACAGAGAGGCTTAGGGACAGCATTCAGGCCCTGAGTTCAAGAACCGCAACTCCCCCCCCCCCCCCCCCCCGAAAAAAAAGAAAAAACCACATTTGCTGGATACTGGTGGCTCATGCCTGTAATCCTAGCTAACCAGGAGGCTGAGATCTGAAGATCATGGTTCAAAGCCAGCCCCAAACAAGAAAGTCCATGAGACTTTTTCTTTCTTTTTTTTTAATTTAGTTACCATTAGTTTATTATAAAAGGGAGATATGGAAGTTATTTGCCTGATGAAAGATCTCAGAACTTCCATGGAATGGGCAGCTTCACAGGATGCCATTTTAGTGATTTATTCACTCTACATACTTCCCAAAAATGTCACCATCCCTAAGTAAGAAATAAGCCTTGTCATCTAGAACTACTTTGGTACCTCCAGATATTCTGGGAGAAGAACTTTATCACCCACTTTCACACTAACTGGCTGAATCTCTCCACCCTTTCCTTTAGAGCCTGATCCCACGGCCACTACTGTAGCTTGCAATACTTTTCCTTGAGACTTTTCTGGAAGCATAATGCCTCCTTTGGTTACAGTTTCAGCTGCACTTCTTTCAACCAACACTCGGTCAAACAGGAAGGAACTTCCTAAATGCTTGTCCAGCCATGACTCTTGACTCTTCGCTGTTGCTACTCAGACTCTGCTCATGAGACTTTTTTTTTTTGGGTCCGGTCATGGGGCCTGAACTCTGGGCCTGGGTGCTGTCCCTCAGCTCTTCAGCTCAAGGCTAGCGCTCTACCACTTGAGCCACAGCGCCACTTCCGGCTTTCTTCTTTTTGCTTATGTGGTGCTGAGGAATCGAACCCAGGGCCTCAGGCATGCAAGGCAAGCGCTCTACCACTGAGCCACCTTCCCAGCCCCTGCTCATGAGACTCTTATCTCAATTAACTACCAGAAAAAACAGAAGTGGCTCTGTGGCTCAAGTGGTAGAGCTCTTGCATTGAGCTGAAGAGCTCAGGGACAGCGTCCAGGCCCAGAGTTCAAGTCCCAGGACAGACAAAAAAAAAAAATGAGGCCTGTAATCCTAGCTACTCAGGAGGATCTGTTTCACAGCTAGCCTGGAGTTCCAAGCCAGACTGGGTAGAAAAGTCCATGAGACTCTTATCTCCAAGTAACCATCAGAAAACTGGAAGTGGTGCTGTGACTCAATTGGTAGAGCCTTTGCCTTGAGTAAAATTGCTCAGAGATACTGCCCAAGCCCTAAATTCAAACCCTGCAATTAACAAAAAATAAGAAAATAAGCGTTAGATAAGAAAAAGAATTTGAAAAATAAAATTGAAAAAAGTCATAGAATGTAAATTCAGAGCTGGGAATGTGGCTTCGTGGTAGATTGCTTGCCTAGCATGCATAAAGCCATGGGTTTGATTCCTCAGTAACACATGAACAGAAAAAGCCAGAAATGGTACTGAAACTCCAGTGTTAGAGTGCTAACCTAGAGCAAAAAAGAAGGTCAGGAACAGTGCATAGGCCCCAGGACTGGCAAAAAAATAAAATAAAAGGTAGGCCAATGTGAACAGTAACATAATTGTATATTTATACTAATTAATGTAGTCTTTAAATAGTACTTAATGGAAAACCACTGGTGGATGCCAGTATTCTAAAATTCTTGTTATTTTTTTCAGTATAGACTATGGCCGTAGAAAAAGAAATGCTTTTAGGATTCAGGTAGAAAAAGGTGAGTCTTTTAATGTTAGAGTTGAATGATTAGTAATTATAGAAAGAATGAATTTAGTAGATTACATGTTTTTTGTTTCAGTGTTCAGTATAATTAGTAGTGAGAAAGAACTTAAGAATCTAACAGAATTAGAAGATGAACACTTGGCAAAAAGATCGAGACAAGGTGAAGAGGATAATGAGTAAGTAATACAAGAGTGTTTTTTTTTCCCTAAGAATTATATTCATACTTGGAATACTTTCAGTGGCTGTTCATCATTAGCAAGAACCTGAGTATTACCTACCCTGTGTCCACACCTTTTCTTCCTGTCATATTGGCTTTTTTGTTTGTTTTTGTTTTTTGTTCATAGGACTTAAACTCAGGGCCTGGGCACTGTCCCTGAGCTTTTCTGCTCTAGGTTAACACTCTGCCACTTTGAGCTACAGCTTCACTTCCAGTTTTCTGGTGGCTATTTAGAGTTAAGAGTTTCATGGGAGGCTGGGAAGGTGGCTCAGTGGTAGATTGCTTGCTTCGCATGCATGAGGCCCTGGGTTCGTTTCCTCAGCACCACATAAGCAGAAAAAGCCGAAGAGGCACTGTGGCTCACTCCCCTTGTGCTGAAGAGCTGAGGGACAGTGTCCAGGCCCAGAATTCAAGCCCCATGACTGACAAAAAAAAGAGTTTCATGGACTTTTCTGCCCAGGCTGGCTTTGAACCACACTCCTCAAATCTCAGCCTGCTGAGTAGATAGGATTTCAGGCATGAGCCACCTGCACCCGGCTTATGTAAACAACTTTTAAAGACATCTTTACATAGTAAGCTATGTAAACTATTAGGTATCAACTTTGAGGTATAATGAATTCAGAAAGTAGTTTCAGTGTGAATCTGGGTGCCAATTTCTTCTGCCTATAATTCTGTGTGCTCAGAAGTCTGAGATCTGAGGGTTGCAATTTGGAGCCAGCCTGGGAAGGAAAGTTTATGAGACTCTTGTCTGCAGTTGATCAGCAAAAATCTAGAAGTGGAGTCTTGGCCCAAGTGGTAGAGTACCAGCTTTGAGTCAGAAAGCTTAAAGAAGAGTGCCTAGGCCTTAGTTCAAGTCCCAGTACCAGCACACACTCAAAAAAAAGTCTTAGTGGGGCTGGGAAGGTGGCTCAGTGGTAGAGCGCTTGCCTTACATGCCTGAGGCCCTGGGTTCGATTCCTCAGCACCACATAAGAAAAAAAGCTGGAAGTGGCGCTATGGCTCAAGTGGTAGAGCGCTAGCCTTGAGCTGAAGAGCTGAGGGACAGCACCCAGGCCCAGAGTTCAGGCCCCACAACCAGACAAAAAAAAAAAAGTCTTAGTTTGAATAGTTTTTTGTTAGGCTTTAATGCCATATTATATGAGAATTATTTTTACCCTAACCCCTGATCTAATGGGAATTTGTACTTCTCCCCGTTGCTCAGTTCAGTTACATAACTGCAGTCCGTTCCTCCCTCTTCTCCCCTCCCCCACCCCCCAAGCAAGGCAAAGTTTACTTCTGGAGAAGCCAAAAATCTGGCAAGCATACAACAGGCAAAAGACTCTAAGTACACCCTTCCAACTGGTTAACCACTGTGGACTTTTACTTTAGTGTATTCATTTGTTTGTGGTAGTAATTTTTTAGACATAGGACAAAAAGTATTTAAAACGTTTTTCTTCTTTTTACTGAGGTATTCTGAAAGCTATTCTGATGATAGTTCAAATGTGGAAGATCACCTGGATCCACAGGTAAGGTAATATTTAATAAAGTCATTGTGAGCTGTGAATGTGGTGCGCTTGCCTAGCCTCATTGTCCTGGGTTCCATTCCTCAGTGCCACATAAACAGAAAAAGCCATATGTGGAGCTGTGGCACAAGTTGGACAGTGCTAGCCTTGAGTAAAAGAAGCTCAGGGACAATCTCCAGGCCCCGAGTTCAAGCCACAGCACTGGCCAAAAAAAAAAATCATTGTGACCTTAACTTAGGAAAAAGTAATGAATAGAGTCAGAAACATTGGCCCTGTTTATCAATAAGTAATTGAATGCTTCTATGTACACTGTAGATAACTTTATTGTTTTGTGTTTAGTTCTACAGGGAACAGAAAAAGGAAAAAACAGTCAAAAAGACAGAGAGGAATAGAAAGAAACTACTACTAAAAATGGAGAAAAGGATGTATTTTCTGCCACGGAATTGTCATTGCTGATGAGTAGGCTTGATTAATGAGCTGTGGCAATAATATATATACATATACATAGGTGTTCATGTGTGTGTATATAAAAATATATTCCAAGTTGCATATATAACTTGTAGTCCATTTTACCCCTTCAGAAAAACAGGTTTTGATTTTAACAAAGCAATGATATTTGATCTGGCTTTGAATTGATGGTTTACTAATGACTCAGACTATTGGTTCAGTTTTAATTCATACTAAAATTGTTTTTCTCTCAGTCAGCCAATCACATGAACAGTTCCTTGCTGTCTTTATATCGGAAAGGAAATCTCAATTCTGTTTCAAATACTCTGGAGTTGGAGCACAAGGAGACCACCACTTCAACACCACGAATAGCCTCTAAAACTGATTCTGTTTCTTTGAAGACCCCTGCCAGAGAATCTGAGAAAGGATGGTTTTTTGACAAAGTTCCAGATGGAAAGAAAGAGTTTTTCTTGCATGCATCAGATGAGAAAAATATTCATAAGAAGCCAGTGTCTGACGTACAGGTATTTTTATCCCCAATCAGAAGACATTACAGTCTTTTTAAGTATATAATAACCAAATACTTGGATTTTATAAAAACTATTGGAGGTTTGAAATAGATGGAGAATTTGATCACTTTCTATTACTGCTGTTACCAAAATCCTCATTCAAACCTCTGTCCTTTCTTGGTTTAACCATTGAAATGCCCTTCCAATTAGAGTCTGTTCATTTTTGTTACCTTTAGCTAATTATATAGAAGTCTCTTTTTTTTTTTTTATCAGTTAAGTCATTGACATTTGTTTAGACTTTGCATTGCTGTGGCACATTCCTTTGAGAAACAATATTGTAAAGCAGAAAGGGTTTCGTAGCCGATTGGTTCCACTGAGTCTTGGCCTGTACTGAGGCAGAGCATCTTGGCAGAATGGCATAATAAAGCAGAGTTATGGAGTTAAGGAGCAGAGTGCCAGGAAAGGACCAGACTCCCAAATCCCCTTTGAGAGTATGCCCCTTCTTACCAGTGATGCACTTCCTATAAATTTGCTCCTTCTGCTAATAGCCCGTTCAGCCAGGAGCTCATCAGTCAATTAATCCATTGATGAAGTTAGTACCCATTACTCTTAATTGTACTATGAGCTGGGGACCAAGACATGTCACTGTGACTGATTCCTTATTTTATTGTATTTTTATTATTTTTTGCCAGTCCAGGGGCCAACTCAGGCAATGTCCCTGAGCTACTTTTTTGCTCAAGGTTACCACTTGAGCCACAGTGCCACTTCGGGCTTTTTCTGTTTATGTGGTACTGAGGAATCGCAGGGCTTCATGCATTTTTGGCAAGCACTCTACCACTAAACCACATCCCCTAGCCTGGTTTCTTTTGTTTTGTTTTGTTTTTGGGTCCAGTCATGGGGCCTGAACTCTGGGCCTGTGCGCTGTCCCTCAGCTCAAGGCTAGCGCTCTACCACTTGAGCCACAGCGCCACTTCTGGCTTTTTTTCTTTTTGCTTATGTGGTGCTGAGGAATCGAATCCAGGGCCTCATGCATGCAAGGTAAGCGCTCTACCACTGAGCCACCTTCCCAGCCCCCCCATCCTGGTTTCTTTTGTTTTATTCCAGGAGAGCAGCAACTTAGTTTAATAATGTGTACATGACTTAAATTATGTCTATCATATAGGAAGTCAGTTTGTTGAATTAGTGCCAAATGAACTTCCTGAAATAAGTTTACTAGCAGAAAATTAACTGCCTGGGGAATGTATATAAGTTCATAGTTTTAGGAAGGAGTAGAGATTGTTGTTGAAACAACATTGTGGTTGCTGTTCAGTTCAGGGTTGAAAAGCTACATAAATCAGTATGCTATGAAAATGTGGAACAGACAGATTTTTTTTTTTTCTTTGTGCCAGTCCTGGTGCTTGAACTCAGGGTCTGGGTGCTGTACCTTAGCTTTTTTTGCTTAAGGCTAGTGCTCTAAAATGTGAGTCACAGCTCAGCTTCTGGCTTTTTTGGCAGTTAATTAGAGATGGGAATCTTACAGTCTTTCCTGCTCAGTCTGGCTTTGAACTGTGATCCTCAGCTCTCAGCCTCTTAAGTAGTTAGGATTACACGTATGAGCCATAAGCTCCCAGCCAGAGATACCTTTTTCTTTTTGGTCAGTTGTAACACTTGAACTCGGGGCCTAGGCATTGTCTCTGAACTCTTTTGCTCAAGGTTAGTGCTCTACCACTTTGAGTCATAGCTCCATTCCTGTTTTCTGGTGTTTAGTTGGAGATAAGAGTATGACAGACTTTCCTTCTTGTTCTGGTTTTGAATAATAATCCTCAGATCTCAGCCTCCTGAATAGGTAGAATTACAGGTGTGAGCCACCAACACCTGGCTTAGAAAGATATACTTTTTTAAAAGAAAACCTTTAAATTTGAGATGTGCCATACACATAAAAAATTATAACTTGATGAAAAGTCACTAAGTGACCACACATTGAGTGGCTTCCTTAACTGATTTTTTTTTTTGTGGGGTTGTTTTTTTTTTTATCTCAGGTGGTGCTTTATCACTTGAGTCATGCCTCACATCCAGCTTTTTAACTGGTTAATTGGAGATAGGAGTCTTGTCCACAATTCTCAGATCTCAGCCTCCTGAGTAGCTCAGATTGTTGGTGTGAACCACCTATGTTTAGCCTTAACTGTTGAGGTATAATACATGGTAGAGTGAGAGAGGTTTGAAGTCATCTTATCTCATTGTGTTATGGTAGCGATATCTTCTAGGGCCTACTGCCCAGCATGATTAGTGCTAGCAGCTTGTGACTTTTGGGCACTTGAAATGTGGCTATTGTAACTAAAGAGCTGAATTTTTTTTCTGCTAGTGATATTTATCTATTTTAATTTCTTTTTTAAATTAAATTGATGTACAGAGGGGTTACCATTTCAAGTCACATAATTACATTTCTTCTTGGGTACTGTCATGCTGTCCTTCAGTCTCTCCCAGTTTATTTTATTTTATTTATTTATTTGTCTTGTTGATCGTGGGGCTTGAACTCTGGGCTTGAGCTCTGTCCCTCAGCTCTTCAGCTCAAGGTGAGTGCTCTACTGCTTGAGCCATAGAGCCACTTCCGGTTTTCTGGTGGTTTATTGGAGATAAGAGTCTCAAGGATTTTCCTGCCCAGGCTACCTTTGAACTGCGATCCTCAGATCTCAGCCTCTGAGTATCTAGGTGGCGTGAGCCAATGCCTGGCAGTTTATTTTATTTTTATTGTTAATGTTAAGGAGTTGTACAAAGGGATTACAATTCCATGAGTCGGTTAATTAGTATACCCCTTCCTTCACTTTTTCCCATTTTCTCCCTTCCTGTTCCTATCCACAAGTTTTTACGTAGTGTATATTGAATACCATGACTGCATTTGTTCATGTTCATCCCTCCTCCATCTATTTCTGTGCTCTTTGTTTTTTTGGGGGGGTCATGGGCCTGAACTCTGGGCCTGGGCGCTGTCCCTCAGCTCTTCAGCTCAAGGCTAGCGCTCTACCACTTGAGCCACAGCGCCACTTCAGGCTTTTTTCTTTTTGCTTATGTGGTACTGAGGAATCGAACCCAGGGCCTCAGGCATGCAAGGTGAGTGCTCTACCACTGAGCCACCTTCCCAGCCCCTTCTGTGCTCCTTTTGCCCTTGCTGGGTAAAAAAAAATCCTGTAATTCTTTTTGATGAAAAAGAATTATCCCTTTGAACTCTTCCCCTACATATATCCTGCTTTAGTCAATTTTTAAATGTACGTTAGGTATATTATATCCAATTGTATTAGATCTAGCTTTCACTTACGAGAGAAAACATTTGCCACTTTTCTTTGTGAGCTTGGCTTACCTCAGTTAACGTGATTTGTTCTGGGTCCATCCATTTCTCTGCAAATGACATTTTTTTTTTTTTTCAGTTAAATAGTATTTTTTTAATTTTTTTATTGTGAAAATACTGTACAGAGGTGACATAGGCAAGATAATGAGTACATTTCTTATCAAGCATCTTAGCTTCCTCCTTTGTTTCCCCTTCCCATCCCTTCCCATCCTTCCCTCCCCACCCCCCACCCAATCCTCCCCACTTCCCTCCAGCACCAAAGTTGTAAAGTTCATTTTCGACATAATGACTTGTACATCTCATTGTTGCAATGGGTTCACCTGTATCCCTATTTAAACGATTTTTTTTCCCCTTCCCCTCCACAAATTATACCGACATCAAATACAGTGAAAGCAGGGGTTATACTGTAGGGGAGGGACATACAAAGCAACAAAGAAATAATCAAACTCTGGGCTTGGGCACTATTCCTTAGCTCTTCAGCTCAAGGCTAGTGCTCTACCACTTGAGCCACAGCGCCACTTCTGGCTTTTTTTGCTCTTATGTGGTACTGATGAATTCAACCCAGGGCCTCATGCTTGCAATGCAAGCACTCTACCACTGAGCCACCTTCACAGCCCTGACATTATTTCTAATGGATGTTATGTGTTATGTGCCACATTTCTTTTTTCTTTTTCTTTGCTGGTCTGGGGCTTGAACTTTGGGTCTGGGAGTTGTCCTTGAGCTTTTGCTCAAGATGAGTGCTCTACCACTTGAGCCACATTCTAACTGTTTTGAATAGTTTATTGGAAATAAGAGTCTTTGGGAGTTTCTTGCCTGGCTCCCTTTGAACGCAATCCTCAGATCTCAGCCTTCTGAGTAGCTAGGATTAGAGGCTTGAGCCATCAGTGCCTGGTGTGTACTACATTTCTTTATCTAGTAATCTACTGTAGGGCATCTGAGCATCTGACTATTGTAAATAGTAAATAGTGCAGTAATGAACATAGATATCTTGACTTGTAATGTATTGGTTAGATGTCTAAAAGTGGTATGGTTGGGTGGTAGGGTGGTTCTATGTTTCTGTGTTGTTTTTTGTTTGGTAATGGGGCTTGAACTCAGTCTCTGTACTGTGCCTGAGCTTTTTTGCTCCAGGTTAGCATTCTTCCACTTGTGAGCCACAGCACCATTTCTGGTTTTCTGGTGGTTTATTGGAGATGGGAGTCTCATGGACTTTCCTGCTTGGGCTGGCTTTGAGCTGCAGTCTTCAGATCTCAGCTTCCTGAGTAGCTAGAATTACAGGTGCAAGCCTGGTGCCTGGCTGTTCTATGTTTAGTTTTTTGAGGAATCTCCACAAACTGTCATCCAGAGTGGCTATACTAATTTACTTTCCTACCAATGGTGCAATAGGAAGAACTTTGTTTTTAATGTTGACTTTAAATGTTACTTTAAAGTATTTAAAAAACCACTACATATGTTTGAAACAAGTTAAGCATGTGAATCTGTTTGCTTTTTCCTTTGGTGATACTGGGGTTGAAATCAGGGTCTTGAGTACATATGGCTTGTTTGCTTGCTCAGATGGCATTCTATTACTTGAGCCACACCTCCAGTCCTGTTTTTTTGTGCTGGTGTTGGAGTTTGAACTCGGGTCCTTTAGCTTTTTTGCCTGAAAGCTAGCAGTGCTTTATTCACATGAGCCACAACTCTTACTTTTTTGGGGGGGGGTCATGAGGCTTGAACCTGGGGGCCTGGATGCTCTCACTGAACTCTTTTTTTGCTCAAGGCTAATGCTGTACTACTGTGAGCCACTGCACTACTTGTGTTTTTCTGGTCGTTAATTAGAGATAAGTGTCCCATGGACTTTCCTGCCTGGCTGGATTTGAACTGCGATCCTCAGATCCCAGCCTCCTGAGTAGCTAGGATTACAGGTGTCAACCAGTGCCCAGCCTCATTCTATTTGTTGTTGTTAAGATCTCATGTAGGGCTAGGAATAGTGGTACAGTGCTTGTCTACCATGCATAAAGCCCTGGGTTTAGTTCCTCAGTACGTCATAAACAGAAAAACTGGAAGCGGCGCTGTGGCTCAAGTGGTAGAGCACAGAGAGACTCAAGGACAGTGCCCAGGCCTGAGTTCAAGCTTCAGTACCAGCAAAACAAAAAAAAAACCCAAACATGTATGTAGTCATATTTTATTAATCATCACATATCAAATAAGCATTGTGTGAAGCACCATTTATGAGAAGACAGTGAGAAATAAAAGGTAATATTGATGTCTTAAATTGAGGAACTATAAGTTCTGGAAAGAGACATAGACAAATGAAACAGTCAGAAGCAGAACTGGTTTTAGTAATATGTATCATCGTTGAAGATACTGATTTTTGGAATGTGAGGAAGGTAGTAAATCTTAACTGGAAAAGCCTGCAAAGAAAGTTTTCAAATGTTAGATAAAGTGTGTGTGTGAGTGTGTGTGTGTGTGTCCGTCCGTCCGTCCGTCCGTCCGTCCGTCCTGAACTCTGGGCCTGGGCACTGTCCCTCTGCTCTTCAGCTCAAGGCTAGCATTCTACCACTTGAGCCTCAGCCCCACATCCGGCTTTTTCTGCTTATGTGGTGCTGAGGAATCTGAACCCAGGCCTCATGCATGCAAGGCAAGCACTCTACCACTGAGCCACCTTCCCAGTCCCCATCAAATGGTATATTTTAAACCTAGCTTTAAGGATTTGTGAAAGAAGAATTATCTCTAGCAGATAGCTTTTTGAACAAAGAGGTTAGGAGAAGTTAACAAGTGAAAGTGCTACAGAGGAGTGTTTTTGTTTTTGTTTTTTTAGATAATGCCTGTCTTTATAAAATACCTGTTGATAATGTAATTTTATGTATGATATGTTTAAATTTATTTTATTTTCAGGCTTCAAAAGATTCTTCTATCATGGAGGCTGATAAAAAAAGGAAAAGCAGGCTAAAGGTCAAAGGAATCAAAAGAAAGAAAGAGGATCTTCAGGAAGTAGATGAAGAAATAATAGCTGTCTTACAAAAGAAAGGTGAGATACTGTTCTTTTTTTTTTTAATTGTCACTGTAAAGGTGATGTTCAGAGGGTTACTAGCTCATAAGTCAGGTAATAAGTACATCTCTTTTTGGACAATGTCTCCCCTTCTGTCGCTGTCTCTGAGTTTTTCCCTCTTGTCTCCTCCCACAAGTTGTATAGTTCATTTTCAACGTAGTGTCTACTGAGTATCACTGCTGCAGTTATTCACCCTTTGTCTCTATTTCTGTGCCCTCCTCACCCTCCCAAATACAGATAAAAACAAATGGCAAAAAGAAGGAAAAAAAACCTTGTTTCATTTCAATAAGTATTAGTTTATATGGTCAGAGGTGCATAGGCATTGCATGTTTGTGTTCCTCAAAGGAGTACCCTCCTCTAGACTCACTGTGTGTGAATGCCTAGAGTCTTGTATAATTTATTTTGTATTTTACATCTTGCTTTTGCATATGAGAGAAAACATGTGCCTTTTGTCTCTGATCTTGTCTTACCTCACTTAACATGATTTGTCCATCCATTTCCCTGGAAATGACTGTGTAATGACTGTTGTAAAATTCCATTATGTATAAGTACCACATTTTTTTGGATCCACTCATTTATTTTAAGGCATTTAGGCTGTTTCCATAACTTCGCTATTGTGAATAGTCAGTACGCCAGTGAATGTGGATGTGCAAAGCATCTTTACAGTATCCTGGCTCGTGATGTTCTGGATGTGTGCCTAGGAGTGGATGGCTGGGTCATCTAGAAGATCTGTGTTTAGTTTTTTGAGGAACCTCCAGATTGCTGTCCAGAGTAGTTGTACTAGTTACATTCCACCAACAGTGCAACAAGGTTCCTTTTTCCCCACAGTCCTACCAACATACGTTGCTATTCAAATTCACAATGTTAGCCAATCTAACTTGGATGAGGTGGAATCTCAGAGTTTTGATTTGCATTTCCTTTATCGCTAGAAGTACTGGCCATTTCCTCATGTTTCTTTGCCTTTTTTTGCGGGGGTGGGGGCAGTCCTGGGCTTCTTTCGCTCAAGGCTAGCACTCTACCATTTGAGCCACAGTGCCATTTCCAGCTTTTTCTGTGTGTGTGGTACTGAGGAATTAAACCCAGGGCTTGCACGCAAGGTAAGCCACTAAGCCACCTTCCCAGCTGTTCTTTGCCATTCTTACCTCTTTTTTTATATAGCATTTTTTTTTTTATTGTGATTACATAAATTTCACAAATTTCACAGTATTGTGAGATAGTAGTACTTAAAGTTACAAACACATTCTAACCTTCATGGGGCAAATTGTCTTTATTGGGGTCTATAAAATTTATGAATTCTATGAGCTTTGACAGTACAGTTCTGTCTTCCACATCGGGTGATCTGTACATTTCTTTCCTTTTGCTTAGTGTCAGCTGTTCTCTCTTTCCCGCTCATTCCCTCCCTCCCATTGCTGCCATTGAGTTGCTTAGCTCATTTTGATCAATGACCAGTGCAGCTGATGGGTCCTGCTGTTATATGTTTTCCCCTGTTTCCCTCTGTTTCTGTGTCCTCCTCCTAGTTTCCCTCAGATGAGCACATACATACCATATATGTGATCAGCATCATGGGGTCATTTAGTAATGATACCACCAGATGAGTGGAGGTCCTTTATTTCTTGAGTCTTGTTTATTTTGTCATATCTTCTTATGTTTTGGATTTAATATCCACATATCAGTGAGACCATGTGCCGTTTGTCTCTTTGCTCTTGGCTTACTTCACTCAACGTGATTTTTTTCTAGTTCCATTCATTTCCCTGTAAATGCCATTATTTTGTCCTTTCTAATGGCTGCAAACTATTCCATTGTATATAGGTACCACAATTTTTGGATCCATTCATCTGTAGTGGGGCATCTGGGTTGTTTCCATATCTTGGCTATAACAGTGCTTTAATGAACATGGAGGTCATGTGTCCTTGTATATTGGTTCCTGTTGCTCAGGGTAGATGCCTAGGAGTGGCATACCTCTTCTTTTGAGAAGTCTTTTTTTCAGTTCCTTTGCCCATTTGAGATACTTGTGGGTAGCCGAGATTGTGCTTGCTTTAGAGGGTTCTGTTTATAGTGGTTCTGCTCAGGTCCTTCAGTGTGCAAAAATATGTACTGGAAATACTTTAATATCTAAGGGACTTTTAATTGTGAGCTTATACTGTATTGCTAATGTTTTTATCTCTCTCTCTTTCTACCAGCTAAAGTCAGGGGACTGGAATTACAGAGCTCCAGTGTGAAGTTTGAAGATGTTGGAGGCAATGATTCAACATTAAAAGTTAGTTCATTGAAGTGGCACTGTGGCTCAAGTGGTAGAGGGCTCGCCTTAAGCTGAAGAGCTGAAGGACAGCGCCCAAGCCCAGAGTTCAAGCCCCATGAACGAAGGGGAAAAAAAAAAGTTCATGTTCATGCTTTAATGGACATATTGCTAATCACCTATATAGACAAAGCTTATCTGTTTGTTTCTTACGTGAATTGGATATAGAAAGAGACTGAGAAAATCTGACCTATTCATGGTATTGAGAGATAAAGTAGTGTATTTTTCTTACTGTTTTTGTCTTAAGAATTACAGGGTCCATAGGAACATGCTTTATGTTACATTCTAGTAATACTAATAATAATGTTCACTTTATTTTTAGTGTCTACTCTATTTTAGTTGCTTTTCATCATGATAAAGTAGATATTTTTCATTATTATAAAGTAGACATTTTAGTTTGGTAAGGAGAAGTACAATTGTTTTGTTTTTTTTGTCGGTCTTGGGGCTTGAACTCTGGGCTTGGGTGCTATCCCTCAGCTCTTCAGCTCAAGGCAGTGCTCTACCACTTGAGCCACAAGCCACTTCCAGTTTTCTGAGTGGTTTATTGGAGATAAGAGTCTCAGGGACTTTCCTGCTACTGACACCCAGTGAGTAGTACAGTTGTTATTGATAAAGCTCTACAGTAAAGAACCAGAGCCAGGCCGGGCTGGTGGCTCATGCCTGTAATCAATCCTAGCTACTAAGGAGGCTGAGATCTCAGGGTCACAGTTCAAAGCCAGCCCAGGCAAGAAAGTCTGTGAGACTTTTTTTTTTTTTGAGGGGTCCGGTCGTGGTGCCTGAACTCTGGGCCTGGGCGCTGTCCCTCAACTCTTCAGCTCAATGCTCTACCACATGAGTCATAATGCCACTTCCGGATTTTTTTCTTTTTGCTTATGTGGTGCTGAGGAATCAAACCCAGAGCCTCATGCATGCAAGGCAAGCACTCTCCCACTGAGCCACCTTCCCAGCCCCACTGTGAGACTCTTATCTCCAATAAACCACTCAGAAAACTGGAAATGGGGCTGTGGCCCAAGTGGTAGAGAGCTGGCCCTTAGCTGAAGAGTTGAGGGACAGCGCCCAAGCTCAGAGTTCAAGTCCCATGACTGACAAAAAAAAGAACCAGAGCCAGGATTCAAACTCAAGTCTAGCCTAAAGCCTATTATCTACTCTTGGTTTGGTGTTCCATTCTTGGTTCTCTCAGGGTGAGGAAACATCTCTTATGCTTATATCCTGCTAGGAAGTCTGCAAGATACTTACCCATATGTGTCACCCGGAAGTGTACCACCACCTGGGTGTTGTGCCTCCTCGTGGAGTTCTCCTTCATGGGCCACCCGGCTGTGGGAAGACATTACTTGCACATGCCATTGCTGGGGTGAGGCTTTCTGACACTTTTTCTGTTGCGATTGCCTTTGTTTTTGTTTTTATTTCTCTTAGGTCAATTTAAACCAAACCTAGAATCTTTTAGGAAGAGAATATAGTCAGTGGGAAATGAGACTCTCTCTTATTATTTACACAGGGTCTTTGTAGCTCTGATGGCCCAGACGCACTATGTAGCCCAGAATGGCCTTTAACTTGCTTCTAATCCTTAGCCTTCCAAGTTCAGGATTAGAGGTTTGTACCACCACACTCAGGTTTCTTTTCTTTTTTTTGGTCAGTTGTGGGGCTTGAACTCAGGGCCTGGGTGCCGTGTCTGAGCTTTTTCCACCCAAGACCAGTGCTCTACCGTTTTGAGCCACAGCACCTCTTCTGGTTTTCTGGTGGTTAATTAGAGACAAAGTCTTACAGACATTCCTGGCCCAATCTGGCTTTGAACCATGATGCTTGAATCTCAGCCTCCTAAACTAGGATTGCAAGTATTTTCCACCAGGCCCCTGGCCCATTCTTCCTTCTTTCACATGTTATTTGTGTGATTCCCCCCCCTTCCCCCCCCCAGAGAATGCAGTTATTACACATACGACAAGGTTGGGTGGGAAGGAAAATAATATAGCTGTAAACCACCCTTTTTAAACATAGAGATTGTATTTTAGTCTCCTCCTCTCTACCCATAGTTCTTTTATTACTATTTTTTTAAATTTTTGCTGGGCCTGGGACTTGAACTCTGGGCCTGGGCACTGTCCCTACACTCTTTTTTGACCCTTGTATTGGTGGGAGCAATAGTTTCCCCTCCCCCCCTCCCCTCTCCCCTCCCCTTCCCCCCAGTCCTGGGGCTTGAGCTCAGGGCCTGGGTACTGTTCCTGAGCTGCTTTTGCTCAAGGCTAGTGCTCTACCTTTTGAGATGCAGCTCTGCTTCTTGCTTTTGATGGTTAATTTAGATATGAGAGTCTCATGAGCTTTCTGCCTGGACGCTCTTCCAGCCCATCACCCTCAGATCTCAGCCTCCAGAATAGTCAGGATTAGAGGTGTGAGTCAGTGGTGCCCAGTGAGATCAATCATTTAAAAGTGTAATTATTTGGGGACGTTTGGATAAGAAGATGACTGAGAGGTTTAAAATTGAAAATTTGATCATTCTTTTATGTATTTGCACAGGAACTTGAACTCCCAATTTTAAAAGTGGCTGCTCCAGAAATTGTGTCAGGAGTTTCTGGAGAATCTGAACAAAAGCTCAGAGACTTATTTGAACAAGCTGTGGTGAGTCAACTAATGGCTAATGTCAGTTTTTACATTTTAAAGCCCTGTATTTAAGATGTTATTTTTTCATGCAAGTGTTTATTACCTCATTCATTGTCTAGTCTTGTAAACTTGGCAATTTTCTATGTATTGTAATAGATATTAAAACACATTTAATGATGCATATTGGATGTAATATATGAGAAATCAAACATAAAAGATAATGAGGAAGTTGTGCTGTGGCTCAAGTGATACAATTCTAGCCTTGAACACAGAGAGGCTCAGGGACAGTACCCAGGCTTTGAGTTCAAGCCCCAGCCAAAAAAAAAAAAAGGAAAGATAATGAGAAGTTCAGGCTGTCATACCCAATGGTTATATGCTTAAAAATATAGTACCTCATGATGCTTTATTCATTTTTACGTTCTTTAACTTAGGTTTGTTTAAACAACTTAGCAATATGAAAAATGATGCATTTATTATTATTTGTTTATGAATGCAACTAAGAAAATACCAGGATAAATTCTGTTTGTATAATTGAACCTGGGAAAAAATTCTCAGATCAGTTATAGATTTAATTTTATGCAAATTATAGTTTGTGTTATTAAAATCTGGAAGATGATTCAAGTTAGGATTATAGTTGGCATGGGTGGCTCATTCCTCTAATCTTAACTATTCAAAGGCTGAGATCTGAGGATCACATTTCAAAGCCAGCACAGGCAAGAAAGTCCATGTGAGACTCTTATCCCCAAATAACCACTAAAAAGTGGAGCTGTGGAGAAATGGAACTGTGGCTCAGTGGTTGAGCTCCTGTCTACCAAGTACAAAGCCTAGTACTACCAAAAGAAATCCACAAATAAGCTGGCCAGTGTAGTCACTGCTTAATTAGGACAGTGATTCCTAGCTACTTAGGAGGCTGAGCTCTGAGGATCACAGTTCAAAGCCAGCCCGGGCAGCAAAGTCTGTGAGACTAATCTCTAGTTAACCACCAGAAAACCGGAAGTGGCGCTGTGGCTCAAAGTGGTAGAGCACTTGCTTAAAGAGGCTGAGGGACAGCGCCCAAGCCCAGAGTTCAAGCCCAACGACCGACCGAAAAAAAAAAAAAAGCTTGAGTATTTTTATGTTGGTTAGAAACATTCAACATTTGTGTAAACTTAAATGTTCAAATTTAAGATTTTAAACTTATTACTTATATTCCTAACATATGGAATATGTTTAATGTACAATTTAATTTTAAAAGCATGTGAAAACATCAGTGCAAATGTGCTATCCCAACTATACCTTTTTTTTTCTGTCGGTGATGGGGCATGAACTCTGGGCCTGGGTGCTGTCCCCCAGCCCTTCAGCTCAAGGCAAGCACTGTACCACTCAAGCCACAGCGCCACTTCTGGTTTTTTCTGTTTATGCGGTGCTAAGGAATCAAACCCAGGGCCTAATGCATGCAAGGCAAGCACTCTACCACTGACCCACCTTCCCATCCCCTATCTCTTTTTGTGTATGTGTATGCTGGTCCTGGGTCTTGAACTCAAGGCCTGGTGCTGTCCCTCACCTTTTTTGCTCAAGGCTATCACTTGAGCCACAGCTCCACTTCAGCTTTTTTTGGTGTTTAACTGGAGATAAAAATTCTCATAGAATTTTCTGCCTGGGCTGACTTTGAGCTGCAATCCTCTAGAGTAGTTTGGATAACAGGTGCCATCTACTGGCACCCAGCTCCTATCTCTAGGTTCTCTTAAGACATAACAGTCAGAAGTAACATAATGTGAACTGCCTTCCTCATGGTTATATTTTGGTAAATGGTCCTTGAAGTTTAAAATTTTGTGTGTGTGTGTGTGTGTGTGTGTGTGTATGTCTATATACACATACATATACACACACACAGACACTTAGCTATGCATTGATACAGAGAATGTGTTTATAGTTGTTACTGTTTTTGTTTCCTAGTCAAACGCACCCTGTATTGTTTTCTTTGATGAAATTGATGCTATTACCCCCAAAAGAGAAGTTGCTTCAAAAGATATGGAACGCAGAATTGTAGCCCAGCTTCTAACCTGCATGGATGGTTAGTTTAAGATGATGAATTCATTTTAAGGGTGTATTTCCTAAAATACTTTAAGTTATTATAAATATATAATCATTAAAAAGTTAATCTCATTTTTTTTATAGGATTTCACCATTAACTTAGTATTAAGAATGTATCTTGGGGCTTGGAAGGTGGCTCAGTGGTAGAGTGCTTGCTTTGCATGCATGAGGCACCACATAAGCAGAAAAAAAAAGCCGGAAGTGGTGCTGTGGCTCAAGTGGTGGAGTGCTAGCCGTGAGCTGAAGAGCTGAGGGACAGCACCCAGGCCCAGAGTTCAGGCCCCACGACTGGACCCAAAAAAAAAAAAAAAAAAGAATATCTTGGGGCTGGGAATGTGGCTTAGTGGTAGAGTGCTTGCCTAGCAAGCACAAAGCCCTGGGTTTGATTCTTCAGCACCACATAAGAGGAAAGGCTGTAAATGGTGCTGTGGCTCAAGTGGTAGAGTGCTAGCCTTAGGCAAAGAGAAGCTCAGACACAGTGCTTTAGGCCCTGAGTTCAAGCCCCAGCACTGGCCAAAAAAAAAAAAAAGTATCTTGTAATTATCTTTAATTACATGTATATTAATGTTTCGTTTTTTACAGTTTTTTACAGTTCTGGGATTTTACCCTTAGGGATGTATCTTAGAATACAGTACATTACATTTACTTCTTTTTAACTGATACCTAGTAGTCTTTAACATAGATTTAGTGTGTTGACCTTAGGTGTTCTCACATTGATCAATATTGAAGTTTTCAAGTTTTTGTTTTGCATGTGTTCCAAGGAGTATCCTTAAAATTTTGGTTTAAATGTGTTTTTCTGTAATTACTAGAAGTTGAATTATTAGAGAATACTCATTTTAAATTTTTATTGGAAATAGCTAATTGCCTTCTATGATGTTGAAATTTACATTTCTGCCAACATGAGTGTCCATTTTCCAGATACTTGCATATACTCAAAAGTTATTGATTATTTTAAGTTTCCAGTCTGTTGACATTTACATTTTTCCCAATATGTGTCTGTTTTCCAGCCAGTGCCAATGCTCAAAGTTATCAATTATTTAAAAATTTTCTAATCTGTTATGTGTGTGCCAGTCCTTAGTCTTGAACTCAGGGTCTAGGTACTGTCACTGAGCTTTTTCTGGTTAAGACTAGCACTCTGCCACTTGAGCTATAGCTCCACCTTTGACATTTTTGGTGCTTAATTGGAGATGAGTGCCATGGACGTTCCTGGCCAGGCCGGCTTTGAAACTGATCCTCAGATCTCAACTCCTGAGTACCTAGGATTCTAGGTGTGAGCCACTGGCACCTGGCTAGTAATATTTTTTTTTTTTTGGGGGGGGGGGTCCAGTTGTGGGGCCTGAACTCTGGACCTGGGCGATGTCCCTCAGCTCTTCAGCTCAAGGCTAGCACTCTACCACTTGAGCCACAGTGCCACTTCTGGCTTTATTTTTTCTGCTTATGTGGTGCTGAGGAATTGAACCCAGGGCCTCAGGCATGCAAGGCAAGCGCTCTACCACTGAGCCACCTTCCCAGCCCAGCTAGTAATATTTTTTAAATGTGTTATTTACAAAACTCATGGTAGTTCCAAATATGCAAGGTGATTTTTGTTCCTCCAAATTTATATCAAGAGACCATTATGGTGGTCATGCCTTTAATCCTAACTACTCAGGAGGCTGAGATCTTAGAATCACGGTTGGAAGTCAGCCCTGGCAGAAAAGTCCCCATGAGACGCTAATCTCCAGTTAACCACTCAAAAACCCGAAGTTGCACTGAGGTTCAAATGATAAGAGCTCTAGCCTTAATACAAAGAGCATTGATAGTGGCCAGGCCCTGAGTTAAAGCCCACAGCTGACCTTCCCAAAACAATTTATCAAGTACTTGTACAAAGAGGTTCAAATTCTGAGTCTGGGAAAAAAAAAAAAAAGCTGAATCTGACTGGGAATGCAGCTTAGTGGTACAAGACTTGCCTAGCATGCATGAAGCCCTGGGTTTGATTCCTTAGCACTACATAAACAGAATAAAAAATGGTGAAGTGGTGCTGTGGCTCAAGTTGTAGAGTGCTAGCCTTGAACAAAAGAAGCTCAGGGACAGTGTTTCGACCCTTAGTTGAAGCCCTAGCACTGGCAAAAAAAAAACAAAACTCTAAGTCTGGTTGTGAGTATAATACTTCTTGATCTCATATCTATCTATTTTCCATTATAAAGTAGTTGTACACAGAGGTTACAATTTCATAAGTTAGGTTTGGTTATGCATCTTAATTAATTTCACCCCTCCCATCATTCTCCCCCATTTTCCAAATTATGTATCTATGTATGTATAAGCTCAGGGTCTTGAGCTCACTAGGCTAGTCCTCCACCAGTTCATCCATCCCCCCAGGAGATCCTCTTTTGCTGTTTTTGTTTTGTAGGTAACGTTTCCTGCCCTTGTCAGTTCTCAACTACATCTACATCCTGAGCACCTGAGATTATTTATAGGTGCTAGCCACCACATCTGGTTTGTTTTTTGATCATAGTCCTATTGACTTATTTCTTTATGTGGTTGGCCTCTTAACTGTGATGCTACTATTTCTGTTTTCCATATTCTTGGAATTACAGGCATGAAATGCTATATGTGAGCTATCTCTGACCTTTTGCTCAAGGCTAGCAGTCTTACCACTTGAGCTGCCACTTGGCTTTATCTGTGATTTAATTGGAGATAAGAGTCTGATGGGCTTTCCTGACTTGGCTTGCTTCAAACTGCAATCTTCAGATCTTAGCCTCCTGAGTAGCTAGGATGACAGATGTGAGCCACTGGCCGTCTCCCCCCTCCCCATCTTCCCATTCCCCCTCCTCCTCTCCCCCCTCCCCTCAGGTGTGGGTGTTTTACTCAGGGCCTGGTTGCTGTCCCTGAGCTTTTTCACTGAAGACTACCACTTTGAGCCACAGTGCCACTTCATGATGCTGTTTTTTAACTAAAACGTGAAATCCTTTTATGACTGCTTGCTAGCTAAAGAATATTCTATATAAAGTCTTTATGATTTATTCAGCATCTTAGTACATTCTTAATTTCTGTGAGGAGCATAATCTCAGACTCCTACTGTTCAGTTCTGATTCAGTCGAGAGAAATAATACTTAGGAAAAATAACTTTAAGCCCTGTCTTCTGTCCATTCCTAAAAGTCTTACCTCTAGATTAAGCTAGAGCAGCTTTGACACTTCTGTACCTCATCTCAGACTTTTTCACTATCTTTCTGAAACAACAATGCTCTTGTCCCCAGACCTTGTTCTTGGACTGCTCACCTTCTCTAGATGTGCTATCTCTGTGTAAAAACCTAATTTCTGCCTCTGTATTAAAATTATACTTTATACTTTGCTGAAATATTATTGAACTTTCCCTTCCTCATTTGAAACCCATAATATTGTTATTGGACAAGTAGTTCCTGACTACAGAGTAGTCTGTTAAATACCAGACGACAATAGTAACAGGTTACCCTAAAGGTAAAATAGTCCCTGGAGCAGGTGTTCTGGGGCTTATATCCCCTTCCAGGTTTGCCCTCTAGAGGCCAGATATGTATAGTTGCTTTCTATGCTTCTTCATATATTACATTCTTACTAGCAATTTTTCTTTGTATGGTAGTGGTACTGTGGTTTGAATCTGTCCTTACTCTTGCTAGCAAGCATGCTACTTTTTGAACTATGCCCCTAGCTCATAAGCATTTTAAATCTTCACACAGGGTTGTATGTTTCACTATGAGAATGAAACAAAGGTTATTATTGATTGGGCAGGAGTCTTCTGTGCCCACTGTAATTTATGGGATGTTCTCAATTTCCCTTAAAATATAATGGAAGCACAGGTGTGAAGCATCTAAAGTTCATCTTGTTCTTCATGCTTTGGAGCTGGTAATTGCCACAGCTGTAGTGTGAGTCAGAACAGCTTAGGTGAGAACAGTTTCACTTTGGTTTTTTTATCCTTGTGCACGTGCCATGTTAGCTTTCCTTGCCTATCACTTGCCTTATCGTAGTGCTTTTTGTTTATCCTATCTATAATTAAGCTTTATAAAACTTTTCTTACACACTTTTTTCTTAATTATTTCCTTAAATCTACAAATTTTGAATTAGTGAAACAAAGGTTAATCCTTTATCTTCCCAGTTTTTACATATTAGACATTTAATAAATGTTTGCATTATATAAAAAATGCAACATACATTATATATCAATCTTTCAAAATGCATAATATTTTCTCTGTAACAATTAAATCTTACTAGATCTGAATAATATGGCACCTACAGTTCGTGTTCTAGTCATTGGAGCTACTAACCGGCCAGACTCATTAGACCCTGCTTTGAGACGTGCAGGAAGGTTTGACCGAGAAATATGCCTGGGTATCCCAGATGAAACGTCCAGAGAAAGGTATATTCTATCTGTATCTATCTATCTCTCATTATTAAGTAGTTGTACAAAGAGGTTACAATTACCTAAGTTAGGTTTGGTTATAAGATCAGTTCATCTTAATTAATTTCACTCCTCCCATCATTCTTCCCTATTTTCTTCCACTCCCATCTCTACCCTTAAGTTACTTAGTTAAGTTTTATTTTCATTTTTCTTTCTTGGGGGCTTTTTTTTTTCCCCGTCGGTTGTGGGGATTGAACTCTGGGCCTGGAAGCTCTCCCTCAGTTCTTTAGCTCAAGGCTAGCTCTCTACCACTTGAGCCGAAGTGCCACTTCCGGTTTTCTGAGCGGTATATTGGAGATAAGAGTCTCACAGACTTTCCTGCCTGGGCTGACTTTGAACTGTGACCCTCAGATCTCAGCCTCCTGAGTAGCTAGGATTACAGGCATGAGCCACCAGTGCCCAGCCTAGCATAGATCTTATTCAGCAGATATTTACCATAATTCTTTGAGGAAAAATGTTGGATATGTTATAGCCATTTAGCATTTAGTAGATGAATTATTTTATTTCTATTTGTTGGCTTGTTTGAGAGAGGGTTTTACTAGCCCTGGCTGGCCTTGAACTTAAGGTAATCTAGGCTGGCCTCAAATTCACAGTCTTCCTGTCTTTGTATCCCAATTGCTGGGATTACAAGTGAGTTATACACTATGGCACCTGTTGAAAGTTTTGTTTTGGGTTTTCTTGAAATGCTGAGGATAAAACCCAGGGCCTTGAACATGCTAGGGAAGCATTATGCCATTGAATTGTACTTCCAACCCTTTATTTGATCCATTGACAGGGATTCCAAGTAAACATATTGCGGGGTTTATTTTTACCATCAAACTAGAAATCAGATTTTTTTTTCACTTTTTACAGAATACTTCAAACTTTATGCCGAAAAATGAGACTTCCAGAAACGTTCAGTTTCAGTCACTTAGCCCACTTAACACCGGGCTTTGTTGGAGCAGATTTGATGGCACTGTGCCGAGAAGCAGCCATGTGTGCAGTCAGTAGGGTCTTGCTGAAGCTACAAGAGCAGCAGAAGAAAGATCTTGAGATTGAAGGTTTGTCATCTGAAGGAGGCCAGGAGGACAGACAAGTCAGAACAGAGTCTAATTCTGACGCACAGGTGCTTTTAAATGTTCTTTGTGTTCTTTGAAATTCAAGAAACGGTCACTATAGTTGAGATCTAGTCCTTTTCTGAAAAACTTTCACTTCTATTATGGTATTGACAACTAGCTATACTTCTTGGTTAAGAAAACTGCAAGTTTGCAGATACAACCATGTCTTGCCTCTAGCTAAAGTCAGTTCTGAAAAATGGTCATGTGAGAATGAAGAGGGACATTTTTCATTTTAAGATCCTTGTTGGAGATTTTTTTTTCTTTTTAAAGTGCAGGGGTTTGAACTCAAGGTCTGTGCTTGCCACAAGTTTACCACTTGAGACACGCGCTCTCCTGACTCTTTTTGCATTGGTTTTTCATTCCAGCTTCAGACTATGATCCTCCTCTTTCTGTGTAACTTACATTATAGGTATGCCCACCTTATTTTTTAGTTATGATTGTACTATTTGTTTTGATTGTCTTTTATTTTATTTTTGCCCGTCTTGGGGCTTGAACTCAGGGCCTGGGTGCTGTCCTGTAGCCTCTTTGTGCTCCAGGTTTGCACTCTACCACTTGAGCCATAGTGCTATTTCTGCTTTTTTGAGTAGTTTATTGGTGATAAGAGTCTCATAGGGACTTCTTTGCTCAGGCTGGCTTCCATCTGCCATCCTCGGATTTCAGCCTCCTGAGACCTAGAATTATAGGCATGAGCCACCAGTGCTCAGCTTCTTTTGGTTGTCTTTTAAAAACATTTAGTTAAAATGTTTCATTAGCATAACTTAATTGTGTAAAGGGTTTCCATGTGATTTTTTACAACATGCATATAGTATACATTGATCATTAATTTTATCTATATTAGACTTTCTTAGCCACCCTACCCCCTCTTCTTTTTTTTTTTTGGTTGGTCATGGGGCGGTCATGGGGCTTGAACTCTGAGCCTGGGTACTTTCCTTGAGCTCTTCAGCTCAAAGCTAGCGCTCTCCCATTTGAACCACTGTGCCACTTCCAGTTTCCTGGTGGTTTATTGGAGATAAGCGTCTCACAGACTTTCTTGCCCAACTGGCTTTGAACCGCAATCCTCATATCTCAGCCTCCTGAGTAGCTGGGATTATTGGCCTGAACCACCACTGCCTTGCTTCCCTGGGCTCTTTTGCTTCAGAGTAGTTTGAGCCACAGGTCTACTTTCAGTTTTCCATTGGTTAATTGGAGATAAGAGTCTCACAGAAATGTTTCTATTTGGGCTGGCTTTGAACCACCATCCTTATATATCAGCCTCCTAAGTAGCTAGCATTACAGCTGTGAGCCTCCAGTGCCTAGCATGTGTTTTCATCTTTATTATCAAAGATAAATAAGTTGAAAAGATTGTAACTTGCCCAGGGCTATATATAACCTTAAGTTTACAGTGCAGGTACTTACTAGTTCTTTATTTATATATCATTTGGTTTTTCCTTATATAATTGAGAATAACATTTCTGTTAAAAATAATAAACTTGCCAGGTGCCAGCGGCTCATGCCTATAATCATAGCTACTCCGGAGGCTGAGATTCTGAGGATCACAATTTGAAGCCAGCCTGGGAAGGAAAGTCTCCAGTGAAACATGCATGTGTGTGTGCTTGTGTGTGCACACGTGCGTGTACACACACACACACACACACACACACACGAAGATGAGTCCTGTTTCAGAGAGAAAGAAAATCCTAGTCAGGAGGCTGAGATTTGAGGACACATTTCAAAGCTCAGGGATAGCACCCAAGCCCTATGACTGACTGTAAAAAAATGTAGAATTTACTTATAACATAAGTTATTAGAGTAATAATTCTTTTAACTGGGAATGTCCCTTTAATATTATTAAAATGAATGGTAAGATATGAATAGATGGGTATTTCATGATTCTGAACCAGAAAAAAAACCGTTAATTTGTTAACCACAAATACCCTAATTCATCTCAAATTAACTTAGAAGCTTCATTTAATTTTCATCACAATATCAATGATTTCGTTATTATGAGTACACGTAAGCATGAAACTCATTCATTAAGAAGAGTGACTTTGTAAGAAAAGGTCAGAAAATTTTGAAAATGAAAAGCTGGGGAACATACATGAGGCCCATGGGTTCGATTCCTCAGTACCACATAAGCAGAAAAAGCAGAAAGTGGCTCTGTGGCTCAAGTGGTAGAGTGCTAGCCTTGAGCTGAAGAGCTGAGGGACAGCACCCAGGCCCAGAGTTCAGGCCCCACCACCGGCAAAAAAAACAACAAAACTGGGGAAGATTGGTTTATAATGTTAAATATTCAACTATAGGATAAAACAAAAAGAAGAGTCAATAATGGCTGGAATTAGACCTTGAAACAGAAACTATAGATCTAAAATAAAGTAAAAATTTCATATGTGTGTTTTATATATACATATATACACATACAAATGCACGTGTATATGTGCACATGCATTTGTGTGTGTGTGTAATATATATTGGTACTGGGAATTGAACTCAGGCATTAAAATTTAAAAGTACTTATTTCAACAAATTGACTTACAATTTTTCTCTCAATTATTCCTTATAAGGATGAGTTGCACAGGCTGCTGGTATTGCTAAAAGAGCAAGATTTCCTCTCAGAGGAGCAGATGCAAGGACTGTGCGTTGAACTGAATGACTTCATTGTTGCTCTAGCCATGGTGCAGCCCTCTGCTAAAAGAGAAGGTTTTGTTACCGTCCCTAACGTGACATGGGCTGATATTGGTGCCCTGGAAGATATTAGAGAAGAGCTCAGCATGGCAATATTGGTAGGTGTGTCAGCTGCAAAATGTCATTGGGAAAGGTGGTTTAAGGGCTAGAAGTGGGCTGGGAAGGTGGCTTTGCCTTGCATCATGAGGCCTGGGTTTGATTCCTCAGCACCACATAAGCAGAAAAGGCTGGAAGTGGCTCAAGTGGTGGAGGTACAGTATTGAAATAATTCATCTTTCTTCCTTTTTATTTTTTTTTTTTTTGGGGTCCGGTCATGGGGCCTGTACTCTGGGCCTGGGCGCTGTCCCTCAGCTATTCAGCTCAAGGCCAACGCTCTACCACTTGAGCCACAGCACCACTTCCGGCGTTTTTCTTTTTGCTTATGTGGTGCTGAGGAATTAAACCCAGGGCCTCATGCATGGAAGGCAAGCACTCTACCACTGAGCCACTTTCCCAGCCCCTTTCATCTTTATTTCTAAAATGTCCTTAGAACTTACATTCAAGTGTAAGTTCCTGTTGGGCTCCATTGGTTCACACCTATAATCCTAGCTACTGATAAGGCTGAGATCTGGGGCTCAAAGCCAGCCTGGCCAGGAAAGTCTATGAGACTCTCCATCTAACCAGAAATGGAAAACCAGAAATGGAGCTCTAGGGTAGAGCACAAAAGCTCAGGGAACAGTGCCTAGGCCCTGACTTCAAGCCCCACTACCAACCAAAAAAGCTTAAGTTCCTCAAGAGCGGAAACTTCTGTTTATGACTCTGTATCTTATCTGGAACAGAAGTAAATGAGGTATTGTTCACCTCGTCAGGCCTTACTGTCAATAGTGAAAATAAGAATGATCATATACTGTGAGATAAATTTTAGTATGCAGTATCAAGTGGACACCTCTAATGGGTCACTGATGGTATTTTTTTTTCCAGGCACCAGTACGTAACCCAGATCAGTTCAGAGCTCTTGGATTGGTGACTCCAGCTGGAGTCCTCCTGGCAGGTCCTCCAGGCTGTGGGAAAACTTTGCTGGCTAAGGTATAATACAAGTTTAGCCATGCTCATGTTCAGATCAATTACAGGCTTATCAATTCTAACACATCTTGTCGGTTGTGGGACTTGAACTCTTGGCTTGGGTGCTGTCCCTGCTCTCTTCATCTCAAGGCGAGTGCTCTACCACTTGAGCCACAACACCACTTCCAGTTTTCTAGTGGTTTATTGCAGATAAGAGTCTCACAGACTTTCCTGCCTCGGCTGGCTTTGAACCACGGTCCTCAGATCTCAGCCTCCTGAGTAGCTAGGATTACAGGCATGAGCTACCGGCGCCCGGCTGTGTATTCTGTTTTTTAAATAAGTATTAAATAGTTAAACCGTTTGTAGCTAATCTTATTTCTTTTTGGTGTAGTTACTTTTACATTTTCCCCCTTATGTCCTTCTTGATTATTACTTTTTAAAAATATAATTTTATTTAATTTTTTTAATATAAATGTATAATTTTATTATTATTAAGGTGTTTCACAGAGTGGTTACCATTTTATAAGTCAGGTAATGAGTACAATTCTTTCTGGATAAGGTCATCCCTTCCTTGGCTTTCCTGTGCTTTGCCCACAAGTTGCATTTTCATTTCCTACGTTGTGTATACTAAGTACTAGAACTGCGTTTGTTCACCTTTTCTCCCTACATTTTTTCATCCCCTTTGCCCCTCCTAAACAGACACATACCAGAAACAAACAAAAAATTCAAAAGCAAAAACACAGTAACAACACCACCAAAAGTATTTCCTGGTATTAATTTGATAAATAGCAACTATTTTAAATGTTCAGAGGATTTATGCCTTTGGTTCCTTCCCTTAAAGCTTTACAATTACTTTAAAAACTTTTTTCCATAATGGAAAATATAAACAAAAGGATAAAGCATTGTTTATAATCTTCTTTGTACCACTTACTACTGCTTTTTTTTTTTTTTTTTTTTTGGGTCCGGTCGTGGGGCCTGAACTCTGGGCCTGGGTATTGTCCCTCAGCTCTTCAGCTCAAGGCTAGAGCTCTACCACTGAGCCACCTTCCCAGTCCCCCTACTACTGCCTTTGTTTAATTTTTTAGTCCTTCCAGATGATTTCAAGTGTTTAATTTTTCTGGGGCTGGGGTGAGGCAGGAAGTAGAGAAAAGCCTCTTATTTCATGGCAGCCAGGGAAGGAGTTAGAGAGAGAGAGGAAGGAGAGAGGAAGGAAGAGAGAAGAAAGAGAGGAAGGAGCTGAGACAAGATTGATTTTCCCAGGGCATGCTTTCTCCAACTAGACTTCACCTTCTACTTTCCACCACCTCTCCATAAATGCTATCCACTTCTAAACTCATGAGCAGATTTATCTGATTGGATAAGCCCATCACCTGCCCACTAAGCCCATAACACAGCCTTTTCGGGGATATTTCATAGCCAAACAGTAGCAACAATATGTACATCTATTTACAACTTCAAGGTTTTTGTTGTTGTTTTGTTTTGTTGTTGTTTGTGGAGTTTGAACTCAGAGCCTGGGTACTGTTCCTGAGCTCTTTTGCTCAAGGCTAGTGTTCAACTTTGAACCACAACTCCACTTCTGGAATTTTGGGTGACTAATTGGAACTAATAGTCTTCATAGATGGTATAAGGAGAGATGGGGAGAACAGTTGAAGGAATGACATTGGTCAAGATGCATTTTGCTTATCACCTTTCTTCTGGAATTGAAACCTCTTTATATAACTATTTAATAAAAAATACTATCAGAACTGCGTTATTAGTACTTTAATATAATTTGTCTTATTTTCATCTTTTTTTGCTATTGATAGGCTGTGGCAAATGAGTCTGGACTAAATTTTATATCTGTCAAGGGTCCTGAATTGCTAAATATGGTAAGTTATTATAATGAAGATATACGGAGGGGTTACAGTTAGCTACTTGCTAATCTGTACCACTTGAAGCATGTCTCTGATCTGGCATTTTGCTGTTTCCTTGGTGTCTACTCGCAGACTTTTTTTTCTTTCTTTCTTTTTTTTTTTGGTTGGTCATGGGGCCTGAGCTCTGGGCTTGAGCTTTGTTCCTGTGCTCTTCAGCTCAAGGCAAGCACAGTATCATTTGAGCCACAGTACCACTTCCGGTTTTCTAGTGGTTTATTGGAGATAAGAGTCTCATGGATTTTCCTACCAGGGCTGGCTTTGAATCGTAATCCTCAGATCTCAGCCTTCTGAGTAGCTAGGATTACAGGCATGAGCCACAGGTGTGTGGCTTACTCAACAGACTTTTCTACCTGAGTAATTACATACATGAGCCTTAGACATGGACTACATATTATTGAAAAGTAGATTTACTATAATTTGACCCTAACCTCAGGTTGAACTGTTTGTATTTTCTTTTCTTTCTATATGTTCAGTATGTTGGTGAGAGTGAACGTGCTGTCCGACAGGTTTTTCAACGGGCCAAGAACTCAGCACCCTGTGTGATATTCTTTGATGAAGTGGATGCTTTATGTCCCCGTAGATCAGACCGAGAGGTAAGTAGTATAGACTGATAGCTTGGAATTTTCAGATTTTATTTTTACATACTATAAGACTTATAAGTTACAATTCAGGTACTTCGTATTAGCGTGTTCCTTGAGAGTACTGAAGAATATTGGAGCTGTTGCAAATGGTAGAGTGCTAGCATCAAATGGAAAAGCTCAAGGACAAAGGTTAGGTTCTGGGCTTGCTTCAATCCCTGCACGTAAATAGACAGGTAAATAATAGAAATGTCAATTACTTTGTTATGTATTATATATATGTGCGTGCGTGCGTGCGTGCGTGCGCGCGCGTGTGTGTGTGTGTGTGTGTGTGTGTGTGTGTTTTGTGATTGGTTGTGGGGCTTGAACTCTGGGCCTTGGTGCTGTCCCTGAGCTCTTCAGCTCACAGCTAAGTGCTCTACCAGTTTGAGCCACATGGAGCCTTAGAAAGTTGTTTGTTTTTTTGTTTTTTGTTTTTCTTTTGGTTGGTCCTGAGTCTTGAACTCTGGTCCCGAATGCTGTCCCTGAGCCCTTCAGCTCAAGGTGAGCTTTCTATCACTTGAGCTACAGTGCCAACTCCAGTTTTCTGGTGGTTAATTGGAGATAAGAGTCTCTTGGACTTTTCTGTTGCTTAATTGGAGATAAGAGTCACAAGAAGCTGGAGCCGGGCCGGTGGCTCACATCTGTAATCCCAGTTACTCAGGAGGCTGAGATCTGAGGATCATGGTTCTAAGCCAGCCCGGGCAGGAAAGTCCATTAAACTCTTTATCTCCAATAAACCTAGTCTCACGGACTTTCCTCCCTCGACTGGCTTTGATATGATCCTCAGATCTCAGCCTCTTGAATAGCTAGGATCACAGGCGTGAGCCACAGGCACCCGGCAATAACTATATTTTGGAGGTAATGTATGTACAAGCTTGTCAAAAAGCTTAAGTATAGAGAGAAAAGAATTTTTTGTCCTATTTATTTCTTTTCTTGGAGTTTGTGTTGTGAGCTGAGGGAATTACATTTCTTTCTTTTATAGACAGGTGCAAGTGTCCGAGTGGTAAATCAGCTGCTTACAGAGATGGATGGTTTAGAATCTCGCCAACAAGTTTTTATTATGGCAGCTACTAATAGACCAGGTAAGAAAGAACAATGTTATAAATAAGCCCCCAAAAAAGTTAGAACTTTTGTTATGGTATAATTTACCTTTTATCCTAGTAAAAGAAAGCTAAATTTAGGCTCATTTGATAACCTATTTGCTTATAGATCGGTAAAGCCTTAGAAAGTCGTTTGTTTTTTTGTTTTTTGTTTTTCTTTTGGTTGGTCCTGAGTCTTGAACTCTGGTCCCGAATGTGTCCCTGCGCCCTTCAGCTCAAGGTGAGCTTTCTATCACTTGAGCTGCAGTGCCAACTCCAGTTTTCTGGTGGTTTATTGGAGATAAGAGTCTCTTGGACTTTTCTGCCTGGGCTGACTTTGAACCACAATCCTCAGATCTCAGCCTCCTGAGTAGCTAGGATAACAAGCATGAGCTATAGTTTTATTGGAATTTGTGTTTAGTCACTCATCATTGTCAAATTGCTATGAGTCTTTTACACAGTAAAAGTCTTTTAGTGTGTAAGTGCTTCTCTGTGCTGATTTGGGCACATCATTGATTTGATTTTCTTTTTCTCTCTCTCTCTTTTTTTTTTTTTTTTTTTGGTTGGTCATGGGACTTGGACTCTTTGCCCGGGGCACTATCCCTCAGCTCTTTAGCTCTACCACTTGAGGCACAGCACCACTTCGAGTTTTCTGAGTGATTTATTGGAGATAAGAGTTTCAAGGGGCTGGGAAGGTGGCTCAGTGGTACAGCGCTTGCCTTGTGTGTATGAGGCCCTGAGTTCCATTCCTCAGCACCACATAAGCAGAAAAAAAAGAAAAAGCCAGAAGTGGTGCTATTGCTCATGTGGTAGCACGCTAGCCTTGAGCTGAAGAGCTGAGGGACAGTGCCCAGCCCAGAGTTCAGGACCCACAACCAGCCCCCCCCCCCCCCCCCCCCCAAAAAAAAAAAAGTGTTTCGTGGACTTTCCTGCCCAGGCTGGCTTTGAACCACAATCCTCAGATCTCAGCCTCTTGAGTAGCTCGGATTATAAGAGTGAGCCACAAGTGCTTGGCTGTAAATTTCATTTTTATATGGATGTATTTTAGTGAGCAGAAGGCTTTTCATTTCAGTAGTTTCCAATTTGCCTTCTTTTTTGTTTATGTGTGCAGGTCCTAAAGCTTGAACTCAGGGCCTGGGTGCTGTTACTGAGCTTTTTGCTCAAGGTTAGTGCTCTACCATTTGAGCCACCACTCCATTTCCAACTTTTTTTGTGTGCTTAGACTTTCTTGCCCAGGCTAGCTTGAATCAGGATCCTCAGATCTCAGCCTCTTAGGTGTGAAACATCAGTAGTTGAATTACCAGCTTTTATTTTTCCTAAAACACTCCTCCTTTTAATTTTTTTTTTTTTTGTTGAGTACATTTTATTTATTTAAAATATGTTACTGTTATTATGATGTGTTGTGCTGAGGGGGCTATATTCATCAGTTAAGTAATGAGTACAGTTCTTTTTTGGGGCAGTAGCATCCCTTCTTGTTACCCCAGTTCTACCCTCCCATCCTTGCCCACAAGTTGTACAGGTCATTTTTCCACATAGTGTATACTGAATAGTATGATTGGCTTTATTTACTACATAGACTGTAAAGCTTTTGTAGTTCACTTACTTAAGACTCAATTCTCTTCTTTAGATATCATTGATCCTGCAATTCTGCGCCCAGGCCGCTTGGACAAAACACTGTTTGTGGGTTTGCCATCCCCAGCAGATCGGCTTGCCATTTTAAAAACTATTACAAAAGTGAGTAAATGAAATGACAGTTTTCTATGTATATACATTTCTTGTTTTTATTTTTTATTTTTATTTTTTTGCCAGCTTAAAGCATGAATTCAGGGTCTTGGTGCTGTCCATGAGCCTCTTTGTGCCCAAGGCTAGGACTCCACTGCTTGAGCCACAGTGCCACTTCTGTTTTTTTCTGAGTAGTTTATTGGAGATAAGAGTCTGGGGTGGTTGGGGGGGGGGGGTTGGGGGGCTGGGAAGGTGGCTCAGTGGTAGAGTGTTTGCCTTGCCTAGGTTCAATTCCTCAGCACCACATAAGCAGAAAAGGCCAGGAGTGGTGATGTGGCTCAAGTGGTAGAGCGCTAGACTTGAGCTGAAGAGCTGAGGGATAGCGCCCAGACCCAGAGTTTAGGGCCCATGACCAACAAAACAAAAAACAAAAGAGTCTTACCGGACTTTTTTGTCCAGGCTGGGTTTGAACTGCAATTCTCACAACTGTGAGTTACCAGTGCCTGGCTATGCTCTTGTTTTTAAATAGATAGTTCAGCAGGTCATAATTTAGAATGTTAATTACTTCCTTTCTGTAGCTTTAAGTTTTTGTCAGGTACATGGCTCCCAAAGATGAAAGAAAGTAATCTGTTTTTGATCACTGAACAGACTGTCCATTTTCATCTTCATCTGCTTAGAATAAAGGTAAACTACATGAGGGATAGCTGAAGTTAGGCAGCTAATATATTTGAAATAGCACTGTAATTATATTTTTTTATGTCTTCTGACCTTTGACTATCATATTTCCTTCATTTGAAATTTCAGTGGTACTAGACAAAATTATTAGAGTTTTGACCAATGGGTGAATACTTGGTAACCCTCTTTGAAAGTTAAAACTAGAAGAAAAAGGGTAATAGATTAACCAAAAGTGAAGTGTAGTATACAAATATTTATGGTCACAAAATTTATCCCTCATATGACGTGTGCCGTGAAGACACTGAGAGACACGAAACATGGCCCCAGCCAGGCACTGGTGGCTCACACCTGTAACCTAGCTTCTAAGCTCTGCGTATATCCAATAAATTATCAAACTGGAACAGTGGCTCAGATGCTAGCCGTGAGCAGCTGTCCAGAGACAGCACCCAAACCCTGAGTTCAAGCCCTAGGACTGACACAAGGAAAAACAAAAAGAAACATGGCCCTTAGAAAAAAGAATTCAGTCTTTAGTACTACACAAACAGGAGGAGGAAGAGGAGAGGAGAGAAGACAATGATAATATAGCCCCTAACTGTGAAGGGGCTTGGTTTAGATGAAAACAAAATACGAATTTACTAAACAACAAACATTCATTTATTCTTGTGGAGGAGAAATCAGATTTCAACTACTTAAATAACAAGCCAAGTGCTGATGACTCATTCCTGCAATCGGCTAAGATCTTGGATCAAAATTCAGAGCCAGCTGGGCAAGAAAGTCTGAGATTTTTTATCTCTAGTTAACAACCAAAAAAATCCTTATGCAAAAAGCTAGGAGATAGTGCCCAGGCTGTTCAAGCCCCAGTTCTGTGGGGGAAAATGTAGGTAAGCTTGGGTCTTTTTTTTTTTTTTAATGGTACTGGGTTTTTAATTCAAGCCTTGCACTTGGTATACAAGTTCTCTACCACTTGGATCATACCTGCAGCTCATGCTCATGCTTCTAAAGCCCCAATGAAAGTATTTTTCATCTCTCACTTAGGATGGCACCAAACCTCCACTGGGTCAAAACGTAAATTTGCAAGCTGTTGCTGGTGATCCTCGCTGTGATTGCTATTCGTGAGTATTCATGTCTCAGATCTGTTAACCTTCTGGGGCATAATGTCTAGAAGGAACAGGAATGATACCCATTTTCCCGAAAGCTAGAAAGGTTAAATAAAATGTCTTACATGGCATCTGTCTCGTACTGTACTTGTTCCTTTTCAGAGAAGAGTCTGCCATGAACGCTCTGAAGGAGTTCTAGGAGTAGGTTGTCTAGTCCTGTGTTGCCTGCTCAACCTTCCCTGACCTATTGCTGCTCTTCACAGATTGCTTCTTTCACAATATCTGAACAGATATGTCATGGCCGGCTGCCACATTGTCCTGATTCATCTCTGTGACAGAGATTGATCTGTCTTTATGCTTTCATGTTTGTGATTGTAGGGTTTTTTGATTGTTTGTTTTCTGGGTTTTTTGTTTCATCTGTTTTACGTAAATTTATTGGTTAACATTACCAATTTTGGGACACAAGGAGGGAAAGAAACTCAGGTTTAACTCATACATGTCATTGTTTATCCTTGGTGCTCACAGTACCTCTAAAGCAAACCCAAATAATGCGGGACTTTCCACAGCCATATATTTCACAGCCATATAACTCAAATAAGTCAGTGTTTTCAAGACAGTGTAAATTTATATGTAAGAACATTCTTAGGCAGTAATACAAGGTACTCAATTACTCTTGGTTCTGACAGAGAAATTTTGTATAACCATCTTCACACTGATAATAGGGAGCATGCCTAGTATGTTGGCTTTGGTCTCCATTGCTTTCACATGCAGACATCTAGCTCATTGAATCTGTGGTGTTCTGCCCCTTGTTCCGTGGATATGCTACATGCTTGCCAATAGAGCAGTAGAGCAGTGACACTCTTGAATGAGAGGCAATGGTTAGCCTCTGGGGCAGGGCATATGTAGATGTCTCCCTTGAAGGAAGGGAACTGATCCATACCACTCTTTGAGTAAAATGAGCTTTTATTTATTTATTTTAATTAATTAATTAATTTTTTTGGTCGATCATGGAGCTTGAACTCGGGGCCTGGTCACTGGTTCCTAAACTCTTACTTTTTTCTTTTCTTTTTGCCAGTCATGGGGCTTGAACTCGGGGCCTGTGTACTGTCCCTCAGCTCTTCAGCTCAAGGCTAGCTAATACTCTACCACTTGAGCCACAGCACCACTTCTGGTTTTTTCTGCTTATGTGGTGCTAAGGAATTGAACCCAGGGCCTCATGCATGTAAGGCAGGTACTCTTTTTTTTTTTTTTTTTTTTTTTTTGGGTCTGGTCGTGGGGCCTGAACTCTGGACCTGGGCGCTGTCCCTCATGCTCTTCAGCTCAAGGCTAGCGCTCTACCACTTGAGCCTCAGTGCCACTTCCGGCTTTTTTCTTTTTTCTTATGTGGTGCTGAGGAATCGAACCCAGGGCCTCAGGCATGCAAGGCAAGAGCTCTACCACTGAGCCACCTTCCCATCCCCAAGGCAGTTACTCTTACCACTGAGCCACCTTCCTCGCCTGGTCCCTAAACTCTTGCTCAAGGCTAGCACTCTACCACTTTGAGCCACAGCACCACTTCCTATTTTCTTCTGGAGAATTGGAGATAAGAGCCTCATGGGGCTGGGGATGTTGCTTAGCATGAAGCCCTGGGTTTGATTCCTTAGTACCCAGAAAAATCAGGAAGTGGTGCTGTGGCTCGAGTGATAGAATGCTAACCTTGTGCAAAAGAAGCTCAGGGACAGTGCCTAGGCCCTGAGTTCAAGACCCAGGTCTGGCCCAAAAAAAGTCCCATGGCTTTCCTTCCACGGCTGATTTTGAATTGCAACCCCGATCTCTGTCTCCTGAGTAGCTAGGATTACAGGTTTGGATCATCGGTGAGTTACTTAATAGCATTTATTTTAGGAACTTTAAAGATTTCCCAGGAGTGATAGAGGCAGTTTTGCACCTTTTCTTTTTTTTTGGCGGTTGTGGGCTTGAACTCAGGTCCTGGGCGCTGTCCTTGAGCCTCCTGGTGCGCAGTGCTGGTGCTCTGTCACTGGTGCCACAGCGCCGCTTCTGATAGAGGCAGTTTGATGGCAGAAACCATCCTGGGCCAAGGCCTGTGGACTACCAAGTAGTGTGCACTTACACAACAAGGGTCACAGTTGATAAATGTGTGGGATTATCATGCCACCGAGAGACAAACACTACTAAATCTTCAGCCACCTGTATCAGTTATAATAGTGCCCACAACAAATGTTAGATTAAATAATGTGGAAACTCCCATACTTAGCTCATATAAACATTGGTCTAGGTTAATGTAAGCTCTGTACTAGTTTAGTTTTATGTGATATTGGGATCATATTTCCATATAATTTTAAAAATAATTTATTTGTATTGTAAAGGTGATATACAGATTTGTTATAGTTACATAAATAAGAGGATGAGTACAATTCTTGTTGAACATTGTTTTCTCCCTAAAATAATTTTAGTTTCTGGAAATTAGGTTTTTAGTTCTGAAAATCAAACTTAAAGAATTAGAATTCAGGTAAAACTGTAATTTAGTAAAACCCTAATCAGGACCACTGTTTTAGTTAGCTAGCCTGACAGCATAGGACTGGCCTCTGACTCGGCTCGTTACTGGTTGAATAGTTTTGGTACATGGAGGCTTGTTGTGATGTCTGTACTCAGTTTGAATGTGTCTAGTGCATCCAAGACTTTCTGGGCTTTGTTTTTTTTCTGTTTCTGAACTTGGAGTCACAAATGATCTTTCTTTATAATCCTGATTTAGACAATATATAATAAAGAAATGTACTAGTCTGCACTTAAATTAGCCATATTAGTAAAAATATTTTCATATTTCTTTTTGATGATTGGGTATTTTATATTATGTTAAAACTATTTCAAGTAAAAGCTCAAAACTCTTCTTCTACTTTAATAAGTTTGTCTCACCTTTACTGATTACTTTCCTTTTTTATCGTTTAATACTGTAATAATTAAAAAATGCTATATGCCTTCTCTCTGGGCTTTTACAGTATCTTAAGAACAAAAGAGCACCTTTTTTTATTGTAGGGGTGCAGACCTCTCTGCCTTGGTACGAGAAGCTGCTCTGTGTGCCCTGAGACAGGAAATGGCAAGACAGAAGAGTGGAAATGGGACAGGTAATGTTTCATTCTGGGAACCCAAAAGCACTGTTTCCCTCTAAAATGAATCTTTTCTAACATCTTTTTCTTTTCTTTTTTTGTAATAGTTTTTTTTTTTTTTTTGATGAACCATTTTGGAGCTTTTTTGAATTATGTAATCTCTGTTGCTGATAATTATGATGGTAGAGTTCCTGCTTATTTAATAAACAGCATTAAATTGTATTGCACACAAGTGTTTAGGTAAAGATGATTTGGTGTCTTCGTCAAGAGTTCGATCTAAGCCGAATACTGGTGGCTCATGCCTGTAATTCTAGCTACCTGGGAAGCTGAGATCTGAGGATTGTGGTTTGAAGTCAGCCAGAAAAGTTCCTGTGAGACTCTTGTCTCCAACTAACCGCTTAAAAACTGACAGTAGAGCTGTGGCTTGAAGTGGTGGAGCACTGGCCTTGAGTAAAAGGGTCAGGAACAGCACCCAGGTCCTGGGTGTAAGCCCTCCAACCAGTAGCAAGATCAACTTAGCAGCAGTTTTGGAAGCCCCCATTCTTTTTTTTAATTTGTTATTATAAAGGTGTTACAGTTTCATAGTCAGGTTATGAGTACTTGTCTTTTTATCAGTCATGGGGCTTCAACTCAGGGCCTGGATGCTGTTCCTGACTTCTTTTGCTCTAAGCCAGTGCTCTACCTCTTGAACCACAGCTCCCCTTCTGGCTTTTTGGTGATTATTTGGAGAGTCTCACAATAAGAGTATGGACAGGCTTTGAACAGCAATCCTGAGATCTCAGCCTCCTGAATGACTAGGATTACAGGTGTGAGCCACCAGTGCCATTTTAACAGTGCCTTTTTCCTTCCTGTTTGGATGTGTGCAGCCCCTCACAGAAGTACCCTTTACTTGCTTGCCTCTTGGTTTATGGGTGTCTGTGTGGAATAGCAGAAGCCCCTCCTGACAAGCTGTGCTCTGCTCTTTAAATTATGCCCTCATGGGAGCTTTGGATGTGCACCTGTGGATGTTTGTGTTAGACTTTAAACTTTTATTCATTCATTTATGTTTTTGTCGGTCCTGGGGCCTGAACTCTTGGCCTGGGCGCTGTCCCTCAGCTCTTCACCTCAAGGCTAGTGCTCTACCACTTGAGTCAAAGCACCACTTCCGGCTTTTTCTGCTTATGTGGTACTGAGGAATCGAACCCAGGGCCTCATGCATGCAAGGCAAGCACTCTACCATTGAGCCACCTTCCCAGCCCTTTTTAAACTTTTATTAGTGTTCCCTTTTTCTTTTGGGTTCAATGAATCTCAGAGCTAAATAAGGATTACAATTTCAGCAGCTTATGCTTAACTTTAGATTTGTCAGCATACATACCTACATTTAGAACATCTCCATGCTTCTTGTTGGTAACCTTATGATTCAGTTATCTGAAATTCTTTTATTATAAGCTGTATTCAGTTTCTTTTGGAAGGAAGTGCCATATAAATAGACAAAAATTGGGTGGGAAGATGGCTCAGTGGTAGAGCGCTTGCCTTGCATGCCTGAGGCCCTGGGTTCGATTCCTCAGCACATAAGCAAAAAGAAAAAAACCGGAAGTGGCGCTGTGGCTCAAGTGGTAGAGCGCTAGCCTTGAGCTGAAGAGCTGAGGGACAGTGCCCAAGCCCAGAGTTCAGGCCCCACGACCGGACCCCCCCCAAAAAAAATAGACAAAAATTAGTGTATCTTATAAAAGTGTGTGCTGGTTTGTGCTTGTAGTTCCATGGAGGAAGCAGGCTTGCAAGTTCAAAAATAAGACTTCTGACATTCCTCCTTTGGTACAGCTTTCATGTCTAGCTCTCTAGTGTTTAGACAAGTCTTACCAGAACCAGAATCAGTAATGCCACACAGCTTCATGTGATATATGTTCAGCAGTGTACTTTATTTTTAGTAGAATACGCTATCCCAGCATCTGTGTAGGAAGCTTATTATTTATTTTTAAGTATAGAGTGTCATCCTAAGCTGTCCTATTAACACTACACAAGGCTGGACCCTGACAATATATAATGACTAGCCAAGTGAGCCGAATGCAGTGCTCTGATACATGTCCTTCAGTTTTTTTATTTGAGGGTTTCGGGATCTGTTACTTAGAATGTAAACTTGTATCCAAGAGCATACATATCCTTTAGCAGTAATGTAGGTACTCACTTCTAGTCTGAATGAGGATTCTCACATTTCTGCGCCGATTATTTTGAGGTGCATGGTCAAGATGCAACACAGGGTTTGATGCACTGCTTCCCCATCTGGGCAGTGATTCTCTGTTCATCTCTTCAGTGTTTCTGAGAGACACGCCATGTGCTGGCCAGCACTCCTGTCTCCCTGAGTAAGTGGGAGGAGCATCTGGGACAGGGTGGTGAGGCACATGTAAAAATGCCCTTGACTGCCATCACTGGTCACTCATTTTCCCTTGAAGGCCTAGATCTTTTTATTTATTTTTTCTTTTTTTAGTCATTCATGGTATTTGAACTCAGGCCCTGGACACTATTCCTGAGCTTTTTTTACTCAAGTCTAGCACTTTACCACTTTGAGCCACAGCTCCATTTCTGGTTTTCTGGTAGTTAATTGGAGGTAAGAGTCTCGTGGACTTTCTGGCCTGGGCTGGCATTGAATCTCGACCCTCAGATCTCAGCCTGCTGAGTAGCTAGGATGACAGGCTGTGAACCACTAGAGCCTGGCTTGGGTCTTGAGAGAAACTACATTGCAACACACAGGACTGTACTGAGATGTGTATATTTATGCACACATTTGCTTTCCAGGTGAGCTGAAGATTAGCCATATGCACTTTGAAGAAGCTTTCAAGAAAGTGAAACCATCTATCTCAGCAAAGGTAAGAAATTTTCTTCAGTGTCTAGAAAGAGGCTAGAAGTATTATCAGAGGACCAGAAATCATAATCCTAACACTGTTTTGTGGTTTGTCCCAATTCTCCTTCATGAAAAAAATGCTACTTTGTATTCTTGAAATAAATACTCAATGTTTTCAAATGTTTAGATTACAGTTCTTTCAACTTCTATTTGTGTAGAGAGAACAATGGCCATTTGTGTCTATTGCTTTAGTTTGTGATTTTTTTTTACCCCTACTACTGGAGTTTTAAATCCAATGCCTGGCCCTCCAGCTCTTTATTTTGTATGTATTTACATGTGTGTTATTTCTTTATTTACACAGTACTGGAGGTTGAACTTAGGGCCTTGGGTTTGCTAAGGTTGGTGCTGCGCCTCTTGGGAAAAAAACCTCCTAGTTATTTTTCAAATAGTTTTTCACACGTATAACAGGGCTGACCTGGACTGTGGTCTTCATACATAGCTGGGATGACCATGATGATGAAATGCATCAGCCACTGCACTTTCTTTATTTTTGAGACATGACTTTGCTAACTTTGCTAGTGCTAGCTTATAACACTTGATCCTTTAGCCTCTGCTGGTATTACAGTCATGCAGCCTACTATACTATGCCCAATCTCGGAATTCCTTTTTTTTTTCTTTTTTGGCGGTCATGGGGCCTGAACTCTGGGCCTGGGCCTGGGTACTGTCCCTCAGCTCTTAAATGCAAGGCTAGCGTTCTACCACTTGAATCATAGCACAACTTCTGGCTTTTTCTGCTTATGTGGTACCGAGGAATCAAACCCAGGGCCTAATGCATGCAAGGCAAGCACTCTACCACTGAGTCACCTTAAACCCCTCCAATCTTGGAATTCTTGTCATTCAAATAGTATTTGATATAACCCTTTCTGACACATGATCTATTTTTTTTTTAAATTCTTTTTGTCGGTCATGGGGCCTGAACCCTTGCCCTACCTGCTGTCCCTCAGCATTTCTGCTTATGTGGTGCTGAGGAATCGAACTCAGAGCCTCATGCGTGCAATGCAAGCACTCTACCACTGAGCCACCTTCCCAGCCTCTAATCTATGTTTTAATTTTAAATTTTTATTGCCATTATAAAAGTAATACACAGAGTGATTACAGTTACATAAGTAAAGAGAACATTTCTTTTTGGATAGTATGTATCTTTTCCTCTCTCTCTCCAAGTGTTTCCGTCCCGTCCCCAACCGTAAGTTCTATAGTTCATTTTCTACGTAGTGTATTGGGTACCACAGCTGCATTTGTTCACCTTTCCCCCCTCTGTTTCTGTGCCCTCTCTCATCCTCCCAAAGACAGGTAATTGAACAAACAAGAAGAAGGGAAAACAAAAATAGTGACAAGAAAAACCTCCTTTCCTTTCCTAGAGTTCATTTTGATAAATATTATTTTAGATGATCAGAGGCACATATCTATGCATTGTGCCTTTGTTGTTCCAGTCCTATGAGTACCCTCCTTTGAACTCACTGTGTGTGAATGCCTAGAGACCTGTATAATTTATCATGTCCCAGTGGATCAACTCTTGTTTCTGTGTATAAGAGAAAACATGTTCTCTTTGTCTCTGACAACATGATTTGTCACAGGTCCATCCATTTCCGTGCAAATGACATACTATTCTTTCTAATGGCCATGTTAAATTCCATTGTGTATAGGTATGATCTGTGTTTTCTTTCTTTTTATTTGGGTCTGGTCGTGGGTCCTGAACTCTGGGCCTGGGCACTGTCCCTCAGCTCTTCAGCTCAAGGCTAGCACTCTACTACTTGAGCCACAGTGCCAATTCTGGCTTTTTTTTTTTCTTTTTTTGCTTATGTGGTGCTGAGGAATCAAACCTAAGGTCTCATATATGCAAGGCAAGCGTTCTACCACTGAGCCACGTTCCCAGCCCTGTGTTTTATTTCTTTAATTTGGCAGTTGTGTGGACTCTTCAGCTCAAGGCGAGCGCTGTACCACTTGAGCAATAGTGCCACTTCTGGTTTTCTGGTGGTTAATTGGAGATCAGAATCTCTTGGATTTGTTTGCATGGGCTGGCTTTGAACTTGATCCTCAGACCTCAGTGTCTTGAGTAGCTAAGGTTTCAGGCGTGAGGCACCGGTACCTGGCTCCAGAATGGTTTGTTTTATTTATTTATTTTTTTGGGGGGGCCGGTCATGGGGCCTGAACTCTGGGCCTGGGAGCTGTCCCTCAACTCTTCAGCTCAAACCTAGCTCTACCACTTGAGCCACAGCGCCACTTCCGGCCTTTTTCTTTTTTCTTATGTGGTGCTGAAGTATCGAACTCAGGGCCTCATGCATGCAAGGCAAGCACTCTACCACTGAGCCACCTTCCCAGCCCCTCCAGAATGGTTTTATAGACACCTGGTTGGATCTGATGAGCAACCCTTGAAAAACGAGCCTAGTGTACTTTGGTGTATGGTATGAGGTGTAAGGGGTTTTAGTTTATTTTTTCCATGTTCCTATTCTTTTCTTTGGCTTTTTCCTCTCTTGGTTGGCATTCTACTACTTGAGCAGCCCCAACTCTAGTCCAGATTTTTTACTAGTCAATTTGAGGTAGTTTTGTGGACTTTTCTGCCAAGGGTAGCTTTCAAACTACCATCCTGACATTTCAGCCGCTTTGAGTAGCTAAGATTACAGGCATGGACCACCAGCACCCAGCAGTTTTTTTTTTTATCCTTATAAGAACACAGTTTATATGACTTTGTTTTAACTTAATATTTTCCTTAAAGACGCTATCTTACAACCACATTCTGAGTTCGTAAGGGGTTATAATATATATACTTGGGTATACCATTCAGCCTGTAATCAATTGTTAACACTTCTACATGTGTCTTTTCCCTTCCTCTTAGGATCAAATGATGTACAAGTCTCTGCAGCAGTCCCTAAGCCGGTGACATTTCCAGAAGCAGAAGTCCAGAGCACGGAGGAGGCAGCAATGGCACACTCTCTGCAGCCCCACACAGATGGGGGTCTGTTCATTTTATCTTAACAGAGCCAAGCCGGAGCTGAAGATTTCTTCCTTACTGACGAGCATTGTGGCAACACTGTCCCAAATCCTCATTAAAGGGGAAGAAAAGGAACTGCTTAAATTTAACTATTTTCAAATAAAGTTATTTGAACAATCGTACCATGCATAAAAAAAAGTTAGAAAGAACTTTGTGCCTAATCTTCTGAAGTTGTCACATGATGTATCAGGCCCTGACCAAGTTTCTGGAACTATCTCATAATATCCTTGACAACCAAAAGATCCAGGTCAGAATTAGTCATTCCCATGAATTTTAGTCTCCCTTTAATCTGGAAGAGTTTCTCTGATGACTTTTGAGTCTTTCAAAGTCCTCAGGCTAATTAGGTGTATTTCTCTGGTACTGTCATTAGGATCAACTGTAACTCCCATCCTGGGTCTTGAACTCAGATCAGAGCCTTTTGTTCTTGTTCAACTTTACCCTCACTCTACCCATTCCTCCTCTTTAGCTTTCTGATAGTCAGTTAGAGGTAAGAGTGTTACATATTTGCCTCTCTGGGCTGGCTTTGAACCTTTCTTTTTTTTGGAGGGGTCCGGTCATGGGGCCTGAACTCTGGGCCTGGGCGCTGTCCCTCAGCTCTTCAGCTCAAGGCTTGCACTCTACTACTTGAGCCACAGCGCCACTTCCGGCCTTTTTCTTTTTGCTTATGTGGTGCTGAGGAATCAAACCCAGGGCCTCATGCATGCAAGGCAAGCGCTCTACCACTGAGCCACCTTCCCAGCCTTGGCTTTGAACCTTGATTCTCACATCTCTATATACTGAGTTGCTAGGATTTTAGGCATGAGCTATGAACATTTAGGTGCAGCATGGGACTTGAACTCAGGGCCTGGGTGCTGTCCCTGTGCTAGTTTGCTTCTTGAGCTCTTTTGCTCAAGGGCTGGCCCTCTACCCCTGTGAACCACAGCACCACTTCCGGTTTTTTGGTACTTAATTGGAGATGAGTCCCACAGAATTTCCAGCCCAGGCTGGCTTTCAACTGGAATTGTCAGATCTCAGCCTCCTGAGTAGGATTACAGGCTTGAGCCACCAGCTGCCCAACTGTTTGTATTATTTTAATAACAATGGGACAAGATTGGATGACCTTTTGTTTTTTGATTTTTAGAATGAGTTGTACAAGATTCATATATGATTCATATGTCATGAACTTTTTGATATCAGAGGCGCACCCAAGCACAGGATCATACTTGGTTTTTTTTGTTGGTTGTGGTGCTTGATCTCGGGTCCTAACCTCTGTCCTTGAGCGATTTTGCTCCAGGCCCAGCCCCACTTCGGGTTTTCTGGTCTCATGGGATTTTTCCTGCTCAGGCTGGCTGTGAACCGCGATCCTCAGATCTCAGACTCCTGAGTAGCTAGGATGACAGCCCCAAGTGGTGGATTACCTTCCCGAAGATCATTTCTAGATTCTCTAAGAACCAGCGCCTCTCCCACCTCAGAGCCGGACTTGCCCTCCCACGGTGTGTGCTGGGTGATGGGCTCGCTGGCTCCTGTGTGGTCCGCTCGTGGCGCTTGCACTGGGCTTGGGCGCCGCTCCTTGGCCTTTCACTGGGGCTTGTGCTGCACCACGGAGCCACAGCCCCTCCCGTGGCTCCATTTGGTCCAAAGTGTGTGTGTGTCTGTTTTCCAGCACGAATTCCATTCTCTCGGATCTGGGCAAGCTGGTGTGTGGAGCGGTGTGGAGCTCCGGCCTGCCCGGGCGTCGGGGAGGGCAGGCCTCGGCCTCGGCGGGGAGGGCAGGCCTCGGCCTCGGCGGGGAGGGCAAGCCTCGGCAGGGCCTCCAGACGTCCGGAGGGCTGCCGGGTGCCGGACATTTGATGGGCAGCTGTGGCCCGGCCAGTTCCGCCAGGCGCTCACCGCTCGGGCCCCCACGCTTCCTGGGGCAGAAGTCGGCGGACACTCGGCCTGAGGACCCCCGCCGCCGGACTCTGCCCTGTGCAAGGCGCTCGCTAGGGCAGCCCCGCCGGAAGCCGTCCTGGCTTCTCGCCAGGTGGGAAGGGGCAGAGTCCGACCCCGGGGCTAAAAGGGCAGCGGCCTGGAGCCAGGGGGAGCACAGCCGCGGAGAAAGGCAACTGGAGCCGGTGTGGCGGAAGCTGGGGGGCGTGGCCAGGGCACGAGAGGGAGGCAAAGTTGAGGGATTGAGCAGGGGAGGGGTGCGCCCACTGGTGGGAAGCAGCTTCCACTGCACCTTCTGGTCCTGACGAGGACAGTGTGCGTGCCTAGAGCGCCCTCTGGTGGGAATAAGCCCTCACTGCACCCAGGGTCCTGAGGAGAGTAACATGGCACTCACATGCCTAGAACGCCCTCTGGTGGGAATAAGCCCTCACTGCACCCAGGGTCCTGAGGAGAGTAACATGGCATTCACATGCCTAGAACGCCCTCTGGTGGGAAGAAGCCCTTATTGCACCCCGGGTCCTGAGGAGAGTAACATGGTGCTCATGTGCCCAGCACGCCCTCTGGTGGGAAGCAACCCTCACTACACCCCTAGTCCTGATGAGGACGGGGTGCTCTCCTAGAGCACCTGTGTTGTAAAATAGCCCTCACTGCACCCCTGGTTCTGATGAGGTTGGTGCACCAGCTTTGAGCACCTTGTGGTGGGAAGAAGCCCTCACTGCACCCTGGGTCCTGAGGAGAGGAGGATGGTGTGCACTCCTAGAGCGCCCTCTGGTGGATAGAAGCCTTCATGGCACCACGGCTCCTAAGGAGAGGAGCATAGTGTTCACATGTCTAGAGCACCCTCTGGTGGGAAGCAGCCCTCATTGCACCCCTGGTCTTGATGAGGACGGTGCTCATGTGCCTAAAGCACCCTCTGGTGGAAAGATGCCTTCATGGCACCCTGAGGAGAGGAGCATGGTGCTCATGTGCCTAGTGCGTCCTCTGGTGGGAAGAAACCCTCACTATTCCCCTGATCCTGATATGAGGATGGTGCGTATGTCTAGATCATCCTGTGGTGGGAAGAAGCCCTCACTGCATCCCTGGCTCTGATGAGGTTGGTGCTCCGGCTTATAGCATCCTGTGGTGTGAAGAAGCCCTTACTGCACCCTGAAGCCCTCACTGCATCACGGGTCCTGAGGAGAGGAGGATGATGTGCACATCTAGAGTGCCCTCTGGTGAGAACCCTTCATAGCACCCTGGGTCCTAAGAAGAGGAGCATGGTGCTCATGTGCCTAGAGTACCCTCTTGTGGGAATGAAGCCCTCAACACACCCCGGTCCTGATGAGGATAGTGTGTGCCTAGAGCTCCCACTGCTGGGATGCAGTCCTCATTGCATCCCTGGTCCTGATGAGGATGATGTACACCCTCTGGTGTGAAGAAGCCTTCATGGCACCCTGGGTCCTGAGGAGAGGAGAATAGTGCTCACATGCCTAGTGCGCCCTCTGGTGGGAAGCTGCCCTCACTACACCACTGGTCTTGATGAGGATGGTGTGCATGCCTAGAGTGCCCTCTGGTGGGAAGAAGCCTTCATGGCAACTTAGGTTCTGAGGAGAGGAGCATGGTGCTCAGCACTCAGTCACCGTGGGGACACTCAGCACTCAGCCATTGTGGGGACACTCAGCACTCAGCCGCTGTGGGGACACTCAGCACTCAGTCACCGTGGGGACACTCAGCACTCAGTCACTGCGGAGACACTCAGCACTCAGGCCTGCGTGGGGACACTCAGCACTCAGCCACCGTGGGGACACTCAGCACTCAGCCACCGTGGGGACACTCAGCACTCAGCCACCGTGGGGACACTCAGCACTCAGCCACCACGGGGACACTCAGCACTCAGCCACCGTGGGGACACTCAGCACTCAGTCACCGTGGGGACACTCAGCACTCAGCCACCGTGGGGACACTCAGCACTCAGCCACCACGGGGACACTCAGCACTCAGCCACCACGGGGACACTCAGCACTCAGCCACCACGGGGACACTCAGCACTCAGCCACCACGGGGACACTCAGCACTCAGTCACCGTGGGGACACTCAGCACTCAGGCCTGCGTGGGGACACTCAGCACTCAGTCACCGTGGGGACACTCAGCACTCAGCCACTGCGGGGACACTCAGCACTCAGCCGCTGTGGGGACACTCAGCACTCAGCCACCCTGGGGACACTCAGCACTCAGGCCTGCGTGGGGACACTCAGCACTCAGGCCTGCGTGGGGACACTCAGCACTCAGGCCTGCGTGGGGACACTCGGCACTCAGGCCTGCGTGGGGACACTCGGCACTCAGGCCTGCGTGGGGACACTCGGCACTCAGCCACCGCGGGGACACTCGGCACTCAGCCACCGCGGGGACACTCGGCACTCAGCCACCGCGGGGACACTCGGCACTCAGCCACCGCGGGGACACTCGGCACTCAGCCACCGTGGGGACACTCGGCACTCAGGCCTGCGTGGGGACACTCAGCACTCAGCCACCGCGGGGACACTCAGCATTCAGCCACCGTGGGGACACTCAGCGCTCAGGCCTGTGTGGGGACACTCATCACTCAGCCACTGTGGGGACACAGCACTCAGGCCTGCGTGGGGACACTCAGTACTCAGGCCTGCGTGGGGACACTCGGCACTCAGGCCTATGTGGGGACACTCAGCATTCAGCCACTGTGGGGACACTCAGCACTCAGGCCTGCGTGGGGACACTCAGCACTCAGGCCTGCGTGGGGACACTCAGCACTCAGCCACTGCGGGGACACTCAGCATCCCCATGCCACACCCAGTGGCTGCTTCTGCTCCCGTCACCCAGGAGGAATCCCAGGCGACCTGATGCACAGGGCTGGGCCTCAGAATGTGCCACATGCCAGTCCTCCACCATCCCCATCCCCACTCTCTGCTGGCCTTTGTGTGGACACCAACTCTAGACCTCAGGCACAAGCCCCTGAAGAGGACCTGGGGACATTAATGAAATCCCAGACAGACTCTAACCCCCAGGAGACCCTGACCCTACATCTAGGAGACCCTGTCCTCAGGACTAGTAGACACTGTCCCCCAGGAGACCCTGAACCCAGGTCTAGGAGACCATGTCCTCCAGGAGACTCTGAACCCAGGTCTCAGAGACCCTGTCCCCCAGGAGACCCTGTCCCCAGGCCTAGGAGACCCTGACTCCCATGAGATCCTTTACCCCAAGTTTAGGAGATCTTGACCCCAAGAGACCCTGACCCCAGGTCTAGGAGACCCTAACTGCCAGGAGACCCTGTGCCCCAGGTCTAGGAGACCATGTCCCCTAGGAGACCCTGAACCCAGGTCTAGGAAACTCTGGCCCCCAGGAGACCCTGTCCCCAGGTCTGAGACCCTGACCCCCAGGAGACCCTGACCTCCAGGAGACCTGGTCCCGAGGTCTATCTAGGAGACCCTGACCCCCAGGAGACCTTGACCCCCAGGAGATCCTGACACAAAGGAGACCCTGTCCCCAGGTCTAGGAGGCACCTCTCCTGCCACCTTTGATTTTGGCCCCTGCCCGGTCCCTTGTCCTCAAGTTCTGACCACGCCATGGCCACTCGTCCCTGTCCCCAAACGCCCCTGGGCTCACAGGAGGGGACATCTACCTTCCCCTGTTCATCTGAACCCCATCTCCTGACCCTTCCTCCTGACCCCCTCCACCAGAACCCTCTTCTACGTGATCTCTCCTCCACCTGAGCTTCTCCTTCACTTGATCCCTCCTCTACCTGACCCCTCCTCCTGATCCCAGTACCCCTCCCCGTGTCACCCCTGCACAGACGCGGACTCTATCCCCCTCTTTCCCCTCACGCCCCCCCCCAAGGTATGCTGAGTTCCGGAGCAGGCCTCGATTACACGGGTTCGGGACTTTTTTGTCCTTTTCTCTATCCCAGGAGGTGCGCCTCACGGGATATCCTAGCCCCGCCCCTCCCCTCCCAGAAGCCCCGCCCCTCTCAAGGCTCCTCCCCTCCCCAGGGCCCCACCCCACAGGAAATCCAGGCCCCGCCCAGCGTGCCGCACCCTGCGCCTCTGAGCCTCACGCCGCACCACCACTTGGCGGGAAATCCTGGCCCCGCCCCGCAGCCCATCCCCGTTGGCGCCGCCCATGGGCGCTCGCCTTAATCCCCCTCCTCTCCCTCTGCGACTCCTCGCCCGAGATTGGCCCTGGGCCCCGCGGCTGCAGTCTCTCAAGACCATCACCAGCTGTGCTGGCGAGCTGTGCTGGGTCGCCTGTCAGCGCAGGGCGGGGCCTCCGTGGGACCAGGGCGGGGCCTGCGGAGTGGGGCGGGGCCTTTTGGCTGTGCACGACCAGGGCAGGGCTGGCGGGGAGCAGGGCAGGGCCTGTGGGCTCTGCGGGACCAGGGCGAGGCGGGGCCTGCGGGACTTTGCTGGAGCAGGGCGGGGCCAGGAAGCAGGGCAAGGCCGCGGGGCTCGGCGGAACTGGCTTTCCACCCGGTTATTGAGGGGTTCCAGACACGGACACGCAGACTCGGCCGGCCCCACACTGGTGACCCCGCCCCCACCTCTCCTTCCCCACCATCCCCCTCCCTCCCCGCCCCCTCCTCCCTGTCCCCAGCCAGGCTGTGCTGACCCAGAGGCTGGTCCCGGCCAGCCACAGAGGGGACAGGCGCCTCGGCCTCTGTGCTGAAGCCTGCAGGCGATTCCCTGCTTCCAGGCCTACAGGGTGGAGCCCGCACGCCCCGAGGCCACTGAGCCTCACCTTCAGTGCCCACTGTCAGCCCAGCCCGGAAGGGAGCCGCCCAAGGTGACCCCAGCCCTGGGCGGGGTTTGTGCGGGAATGCTGGGGGAGGGCGGGAGGGGCTAGAGAGGGGAAGTGAGTGGTCCAGGGGTGGGGCTTCGGGCGGAACATGGAAGGGGTGGAGCTAGAGAGGGAGTGAGCAGTGTATGGGCGGGGCTTGTGGGGCAGAGCACGGGAGGGGCGGGGCAGGAGAGGAAGTGAGGGGTCTAGGGGCGGGGCTTGTGGGGCAGAGCACGGGAGGGGCGGGGCAGGAGAGAGGAAGTGAGGGTTGCGGGGTGGGGCCGGAGGGCTGGACTGGTTCTGGTCGGTTCTGTGGTTCTGTCTGAGGGGAGCTAATGAGCAGCTCCTTCCTCTGAGAGCGCGCACTTTGTTCTTGTGGCGGGCTGGGCTTCCGACCTGGTCCTGTCAGGCCGGCAGCGCTCGGCTCATTCAGCTTGTTTGTGGAGGAGGCGGGACGCGGCGCCCTGAGCGGACCCTGAGGCGACCGTGGAAGACGAGGCGCTAAGCGGAGACCAGCGGCCTCCGGCCAGGTGCGGACGGGGCCTGGGGTGGTGCTGGTGGGGCACAGGGTGGAGCGGTGCGGCCTGCCTCTCCTGGGGTGTCCTTTGAGCACATTCTGAGGTGACTTGGGTGCGGCCAGGCCCTGAGCCAGGCGTCCGGAGCTGTCTAGGCCCTGGCCTGGGTGCGGGTGTCTGTGGAAATGTGTGGAGCAGTGGGGCCTGCCTGTCCCGGTGTGTCATTTGAGCACATTTTGAGGTGACTTCGATGAAGCCAGGCCCCACGGCAGGCAGGCCCCACACCAGGCAGGTCACACACCAGGTCCCATACCAGGCCTAACGCCAGGCCCCATACCAGGTCCCATACCAGAACCCATACCAGGCAGGTCTCACACCAGGCCCCATAACAGAACCCACACCAGTCAGGTCCCACACCAGGCAGGTCCCACACCAGGCAGGTCCCACACCAGGCCCTATGCCAGGCCCCATACCAGGCCCCATACCAGGCCCCACACCAGGTCCCATACCAGGCAGTCCCCATGCCAGGCCCCACACCAGGCAGGCCTCATACCAGGACCTACACCAGGCCCCACACCAGGCAGGTCCCATACTAGGCAGGCCCCACACCAGGTAGCCCCCACACCAGGCCTCATGCCAGGCCTCCCACCAGGCCCCATACTAGGCCCCACACCAGGCCCTACACCAGGCAGGCCTCACACCAGGCAGGCCCCACACCAGGCCCCACACCATGCCCCACACCAGGCAGGTCCCACACCAGGCTCCATTCCAGGCCCCGCACCAGGCAAGCCCCACACCAGGCAGGCCCCACGCCAGGCCTCATGTCAGGCCACATGCTAGGCTCCACACCAGGCAGGCCCCATACCAGGCCCCGCACCATGCCCCACACCAGGCCCCACACCAGGCCCCACATCAGGCAGGTCCCACACCAGGCCTCATTCCAGGCCCCATACCAGGACCTATACCAGGCAGGCCCCACACCATGGCCCATTCAAGGTCACACACTAGGCCCCATGCCAGGCTTCACGCCAGGCCTCACGTCAGGGACCACGGCAGGCCCCATACCAGGCAGGCCTCACACCAGGCCCCACACCAGGCCCCACACCAGGCCCCACACCAGGCAGGTCCCACATCAGGTAGGTCCCACACCAGGTCCCAAGCCAGGCCCCACACCAGGCAGGCCCCACACCATGCCCCACACCAGGTCACATACTAGGCCCTACACCAAGCCCCACATCAGGCCCCACTTCAGGCAGGCCCCACACCAAGCAGACCCCCACACCAGGCAGACCCCACACCAGGCCCCACACCAAGCAGGCCCCATACCGGGCCTCACACCAGGCAGGCCCTACACCAGGCCCCACACCAAGCAGGCCCCCACACCAGGCAGGCCCCCACACCAGGCAGGCCCCACACCAGACCCCACGCCAGGCCCCACACCAGGCTCCACACCAGGCAAGTCCCACACCAGGCCCCACGCCAAGCCCCACACCAGGCAGGTCCTATGCTAGGCCGGCCCCACACCAGGCCCCATGCCAGGCCTCACACCATGCCCCACGCCAGGCCCCATACCAGGCCCCACACCAGACAAGCTCCACACGAGGCAGGTCCCACACCAGGCCCCATACCAGGCTCCAAACCAGGCAGCCCTTACAGCATGCCCCACACCAGGCAGGCCCCACGCCAGGCGCCATACCAGGCAGGCCCCATACCAGGCCCCACATCAGGCAGGCCCCACAGCAGGCAGGTCCCACACCAGGCCCTACACCATGCCTCACACCAGGCAGGCCCCACAGCATGCAGGCCCCACACCAGGTCCCATACCAGGCCCCATGCCAGGCCTCACGCCAGGCCCCACGCCAGGCCCTATACCAGCCCCCACACCTGGCAGGCCCCACACCAGGCCTCTGTAGCTGGCTGCACATCTGTGCTGACAGCTCAGGGTCTGGGCTGCAGCAAGTCCACATATTCCCTGGGTCCAGGCCTCCCTGAGTCCCATTTTTTCTTGAATCTGGGCCTTGCCTGAGTCCATCCCTTCCCAGGGTCCTGTTCTTCCCCCAGGCCTTCCCTGGGTCCAGGCCTTCCTTGGGTCTTGGCCTTCCCCAGGTCTCATCCTTCCCTGGGTCTGGGCCTTCCCTGAGCTCCTGGTTTGGGCTTTCTCTATGTCCTTTCCCTTGTTGGCAAAAGCTCCAGTTTCGGCCAGCTCTGACTAGGCTTGCTCTAAAGGATGTCCAATTCCTATTCTGGCTCATCTAGAAGTGGAGCTGTGGCTCAAGTGGTACAGCACTGGCACTGAACAAAAACAACTCAGGGAGAGCACCCAGGCCCCTAGTTCAAGCCCCAGGACCAGCACAAAGAGATTTTTCTTTTCATAACATAGGTATTTAATACATTTTTTGGCCTGTCCTGGGGCTTGAACTCAGGGCCTGGGCAATGTCCCTGAGCTCTTTCACTCAGGGCTAGCACTCTACCACTTTAGCCACAGCACCACTTCCAGATTTTTCTGTGTATGTGGTATTTAGGATTTGAACCCAGGGCTTCATGCATGCTAGGCAAGCACTTTGCCACTAAGCCATGTTCCTAGCCCTCTTTTACACATTATTAGGTACACAAAGGTGTTTCAATTTCCTGTCGCTGAATTCCAGTGGTATTGTGTTCCAGGGCCTCCCACAAGCTAGGCAAGTGCCTCAGCTCTTGGCCCTGGTTCTTTCTCTCTAGCCTTTGTTTTGCATGATTTTCGGACTTTGATGCATGTTGTCTTCCTCTGACTATAGGCATTTTGAGAAGACAAGACGCAGAGTGTCAGGATAAAATGGGGAGAGCCTGGAAGCTTGGAATCACGAATATAGGTTCATGGTGTATCGACCAATGTGGGATGGTCTGGATGGATCGGATCCCATCAGAACTTGCTCTTGCCACTGGCATTTCTCGGAGTCTGCATCAAGTTTTCATCTATACTTTCATGTCTACGCTTGGGCCTGGAGAAGGAGGTGAAGCCTCTCCCTTCCTGCTTGGTAAGTTGATACCTGTCAGAACAAATTTGACCACATTAGGCTCATCCCAGGCCTGTATCCATGTCACCAAGTCTTTACTGAGCTTTCAGCTATGTACTGCATAAGGTATGGTGGTTAGGGGGTGAGAGGATGTGTAACACGTTTGTTTTCATTACATACACCTTACAGACATTTTGTCAGGCATTCCAAGGTATTTCAATTTGCTTTGTTGAATTCTGGTGATACTATGTTCAGGGCTCTTCACAGGCTAGGGCAACACCTCAACACTAAGCTCTCCATTTTATGCCTTAGAAGCCAATCAGTTTCTGTAGACTGGAGTCATGTCCACGTTCTGATAAGGATTTTTTGAGGGAAGCAGAAGGCATAACCTAGCCTTTTTCTTTTCCTTGTCAGACATACCAGGTCCCCCTTGTCTGTGACAGGGCTCCTGGATGCCTATCCTTTGTTGCTAGTTGCCTGACTCTGCCTGTAGGCACTTTGAGGAGAAAATGTACTGAGTGTCAGGAGAAACTGGGGAGAGTTCGCACACTTGGAATTATGCATGTAGAATCTTGCTCTACAACTCAATGTATGCTTTGGCAGACTGAGACCCAACTTAGGTCTGCATCCTCATCTCTACCGTGCTTTCATCTGTGCTTATGTTACCTGGAGAAGGGGTGAAGGCATTTGTGAGGAAGGGAGGCCTACTCCTTCCTGCTTGTAAGTTGTTACTTGTCAGAACAACTTTGATGACTCTAGGTCCCAACCCTGCCGTCTGTCCTGTGCTGTGTGCTAACTCAAATCCATTCACAAAGTGTGTACCTAACACATTCAGGAGCTTTGACCAACTTCCCAAAGCTATGAGAGGCATAAGGTTATGAAAGAATTGTTGAGGAATTGGTTATAGGTGTAGGGTTGTTGATGCTAAGGGCGGGGTTAAGTTTGGGTGTTTTAGGGCTACTCAGGGTGGAAGTTAGAATTAAATTTTTTGTTATGGATCAGAACTAGGTTAGATCAGGTGCTGGGTTTTTGATTAGCCAAACAGAGCAGGTTTTTATGAAGAGCTAAGTTAGTGTTAGGGTCAATGTTACCATATGATAATGGATTAGTTAGAGAATGGGTTAGGGATCTGGTGAAGTTAGTAGTTATGGAAGGGATTAACATTTGGATTATGGAATGGGTCAGGCTAAGGTTAGGTTTATAGAGTACATGTTTGGGTACTTATACATTTGGGGTATATGTAAGGTTACCTGTGTTGTACACACTTCAGGGTACATGTAATACTTGAAGTACATGTTAGAGTACTTGTAGGATACACGTAAGTGTTTAGAGCTTGTATTAGAGTACATGTTTGGATGTGTGTTAGGGTTACAGTTTTTTAGAGTGCTTGTTGAGTACATGTTAGGGTATATGTTAAGGTTGGGGTTAGAGAATGCTAGGGTACATGTAAGGTTACATGTATGGTTTACAGAGTATGTGTTAGGCTATTTTTAACCATATGTGTTAGTGTCTAGAGTATGTGTAATGTATTAGAGTGCTATTGTGAAATCTGTTAGGGTTAAAATACATGTTAAAGTTAGGTTCAGAGTTAGTTTGGGAACGTGCAAGGAAGAACTTTGTGGGATGGGTTAGGATAATGGATATGTTATGGAGCGGTCTTCAGAGTGGGTATCAAACAAGTGAGGATTAGGTAATTTGTTAGTAATGGATTAATGTAGGTTTGGGGAGTTGTAGAAAGTGTTAGTCATACAGTTATGGATTTGGGTTAGCAGCTGTTTTAGGGTGAGGCATAAGATTGCTGAGTGGCTTAGGGTATGTCTTAGGGTATTAGTATGAGTGTGGGATAAGGCACATGTTAAGATGTGAGTATGGGTTCAGAGTTAGGGTGTATGGTGGGGTACATGTTAGGGAACATGTTAAGATAGTGTTTGGGTTTAAAGTACATTAGGGTACATGTTAGGGCATGCATTTGGGGTAGGTTTGGGGTACATGTTAGGGTGAACATAAACCTTTATGGTTTAAAATACATGTTAGAGTACTTGATTCTGTACATATTAGTGGTTAGGGTATACATTAGGGTACATGGTACAGTTATGGTATGTGTTTTGGATTGTTAGGGTTAAGCTATGTGTTAGGATTAGATATGTGTAAGGGTACATGTTAGGGTACATGTAAGTATACATGTTAGGGTGCATGTAAGGATCACTTGGAGTACATGTTAGGGTACTTGTTAGGATATATGTTAATGTTTACCGTACATTTTAGGGTTGAGGCACACTTTAGGGTACATAAGGTGTTAGGGTACATGTTTGTGTGTGGATTTAGGTTAGGGTATATGTTAGGGTGTGAGTATGGGCCAGAGTTAGGGTATATGATGGGATGTATGTTAGGGAACATTTTAGGGTACATGTTAGGGTTAAGGTACATGTTAGGACTAGAGCCAGCACTAGGTCGTGTGTCAGGTTATACATTTGTGCTACATGAAGGTTATCTGTATGGTTTAGACCATGTATTAGTGGTTAGGGTATTTATTAGGATATGTGTTAGAGTATGTGTTTGGGTTAGGACATAGGTTAGAACATACTTTAGGGTATTGGTTAAGGTTATGGTTTTGGTTATTTTTTGGGCACATGTTAGGGTATGTGTTGGGTTACATTTTGAGTACATGTTAGGGTGCTCGTAAGGGTACCTAGGCTTAAGAGCACATGTTAGGGAATTATGCAGGCTATGATGTTTCAGGGCACATGTCAATATTGTGTTAGGTTTACGATGTGTGTTAGGGTATTGCTTAGGGTTAGTGTTAGGGTACATTTGGGGTACATGCTAAGGTGCTTGTAAGAGTACCTGATGTGTTAGGGTACTTGTTACTGTGTGTGCTAGTGGTTGGGGCACATGTTAATATACATGTTAGGATTATAGTATGTGTAAGGGTATTAAGGTTTGGGTTAGTTTTTGTGTGAAGGTGTGAGGGTATATGTAAGGGTAACTGGGTTAGAGTACATGTTAGGGTCCTTGTTACCATATTTATTAGTAGAGTATGGATTATATTTTGTTAGGGTACATTCAGGGTATACTTGCGGTTTATAGAGTACATGTTTCAGTACTTGTTACCATATGGGTTAGGGTCCAGAGCATGTTTAGTGCATTACAGTGCTATTGGGAAATCTTTTAGGTTTAATATACATGGTAAAGTAATTGCACACATTAGACTATGTGTTTGGGTCCATGTTGGGGTATGTTTTAGAATTAGGGTACTTGATAGGGGATTTGTTAGGGTTACGGTACATGTTAGAGCACTTGTTAGAGTGTGTCTTAGGGCAGATACTATGGTATGTGTTAGGGCATCTTTTAGGGTTAGGGCACATGTTAGGCTGTGTTATGGACCATTGGGGATACATGTTAGGGTGCATAAAAAGATACTTGTGTGGTTTACAGTACTTATTAGGGTATGTTAGGGTACATGTTAGGGTACATGCTAGCTTATGTTTGAGTCATATTAGGGTACATGTATGGATACTTGTATATTTTACAGTACATGTCAAGGTACTTGATAGAATACATTTAGGGTCAGGGTTAGAGTATATTAGGTGATTTCAGGGTACATGTAAGCTTACCTGTATGCTTTATAGAGTACATGTTAGGGTACTTGTTACCATTTATGTTAGTGTCTAGAGTATGTTCAATGTGTTAGAGTACTATTGTGAAATCTGTTAGGGTTAACATACTTGGTAAAGTTAGGGCACACATTAGGGTGTATATTAGGTTACTTTGGGGTACACGTTTGAGTGAGTTTAAGAGTACTTGCATGGTTTTGAATAAGTGTTAGGGTGCTTGTTAGGATATGAGTTATCATTTGGAGTATATGTTAGGAAACGGTAGTGTGTTGTGCACGTGTTAGAGTACACATGACTTGAAGTACACATGCCTTGAAGTACACATGAGATTACGTTGTAAGATATGTGCACATGTTTAGAGTGTGTGTTTGAGTACATGTTTGAGTATGTGTTGAGGTTACAGTTATGGTTTGGGTTAGGCAACATGTTAGGATGTGTGTTGGCATAAGTTTAGGGTACTTCTTAGGGTATATGTAAGGTTTACAGTACGTGATAGTGGTTAAGGTACATGTTATGTTTAGGTTACATGTCAGAGTATCTTTTAATTTCTATCTTAGGGTATACATTAGAGTGTTTGGGGTACATGCTAGGGTACATGTAAGAGTACCTGTTTTGTTCAAAATTCATGTAAGAATAATTGTTACCATACATGTTAGTATCTTGAGTATATGTTATAATATGTGTTAGGGTAAGGGTAAAATTTTAGTAGGTAGCAGGTTTGTGTTAGAGGTCGGGTATGTGTTAGGGTTTAGGTATGTCATGGTTTAGGTTTTAGGTATGTTTGGTAGGATTATGGTATATATTAAGACCACATGTTAGGGTATTGTTAAGACACATTGTTGTTCTGGTGTATGTAAGGGTGCGTGTATGGTTTAGACTGCGTTAGGGTAATTGTTGCTGTACGTTAGTAATTGGGGTACATGTTAGGGTTAGAGTATGTGTTAGGATACATGTTAGAGTTAAGTTATGTGTTAGGGAACATGTTAGAGTATATTGGGGGGTACATCTTAGGGTACATGTGTGGTTTACTGCACGTGTTCAGGTATATGTTAGGGTTTGGGTACATGTTAGGGTTCAGGTATGTGTAAGGGTTAGCACACATGTTATGGTATTTCTTAGGGCTATGATTGGAGTTAGGGCATGTTTGAGGCACATGTTAGTGTTCAGATTCCAGAACTGTATGTTTTAGAGTGTGTGTTAGGCCACTCCCATGGCCTCAGCCGTTGTGGGGTTGGTTTGCTCAGAGTCCTTGCCCTACCCTGCTCAGTGGTGTGGGCCATGCTATGCCCAACTTTGGGGGAGACTGGAGACTGGAATGAGCAGTCAGCTGTGCTTTCACTGTGTTCACACACCTGCCATGCATACACATATGAGGGTATGGGTGGGGATTGAGTGCTATGTATCTCTGTGTGAGAATTGAACCCAGCTTAAGCAGGTTTGATGAAAGAAGGCCATCTACCTCCAAGGATGCAGGTAAGTCTGTTAAGTATCAGGGTGTGGGTGGGGTTGGGATTAGGTTAAGAAACTTGGGTTGCCAGGAGTCTGGGGTGGTGACAATAGGGGCTAGTGTTACTAGGGCTACTGTTGTTACAATTGGTCTGGTTTGGGTTTGGGTTCAAGTATAGGGTTGTTTGTTTATATTAATGGTAGGTTCAAGTTTTGCTTAGGGTACCTGTACCCTTAACATATACACTAAGCCACTCACCAATCTTAGGCCTAACCCGAAGCCATTTGCCAAGTCAAATGCATACAATAATGGTGTACCTAATACATTCAGCAGCCCTAACCCATCCCCCAGAGCTAGAGGAGGAATAGGGTTAAGCACTTGGGTTGTTGAGAAATAGGGTAAAGGAATAGGATTGTCAGTGGTCAGGGGTGATGTTGATGTTTAGGGTTGTTAGGGCTACTGTTTTAAAGGTTGGTATGATTGAGGTTAGATTTCAATTGTAGGGTTTTTGATGTTATGGGTGTATTTAGGGTTCATTTTAGTGTACTGACTATGTTAGAGTACTTGTTATCATCCATGTTAGTGGTTAGAGTACATGTTAGGGTTAGGACATGAATGTGTTATGGTATGTGTTAGGGTACATGTAAGAGTACCTCTACGGTTTAGAGGATGTGTTAGCATAATTTTTACCTTATATGTTAGGATTTAGAGTATATGTTAGGATATGTGTTAGGATACGTGTTAGGGTTAGGGTATATGTTAGTGTTAGAAAATATGCTAGGATTTGAATTAATGTTAAGGCACGTGTTCGGATATGCATTGGGGTACATTAGGGGACATGTTAGAGTGCATGTTAGGTTTAGAGTACTTGTTCAATATGTGAAGAGTGAGGCTATGTGCTAGGGTTAAGTTACGTGTTGGGGTTAAGGCACATATGAGGGTACAGTTTAGGAATAAGCCGTGTGTTTGGTATGGTTCTGTAAATATGAGGTACTTGTTAGGGTGCATGTGAGGTACAGTACGTGGTCGTGGTCAAGATATGTGTTGTGGTTAGGATATGTCTTAGGATATTTGTTAGAGTTTGCCTTAGGGTTAGAGTATATGTTAATGTATATGTTTGGGTACTTGTTAGGGTGCATGTAAAGTTTGGAGCACATGGTAGTGTTAGGGTACAGATTAGGACACACATTATGGTTTGGGGGTATATGGTTAGGCTTTGGCTAGGTATATGTTAGGGTAATGTGCCTGTTCAGAGTATATATGAGGGTACTTGCTATGGTATATTGTAGTGTTTAGAACATGTTAGGATATGCATTAGGGTAGGATGTATTAGGGTATGAGGATTTGGGGTACATGTAAGAGTACCTGCATGGTTTAGAGTACTTGTTAGGGTACTTGCTAGGGTGCATTAGTGTTTAGAGTACATGCTAGGATTCATATTAGGGTACATGTATGTTTAAGAGTACCTGTTAGTGTTCTTGTTAGGCTGTTAATACTTTGAGTATGCGTTTGGGTTCAGGTTAGACTGTATGGTAGAGTTAAGGTACATGGTAGGGTGTGGGTTAGAGTTATTGTTTTGGTTAAGGTTAGCACACCTGTTAGGGTATATTAAGGTATATGTATGATAAGAGTACATGTTAGTGACTTCTATTAGGGCACAAGTTAGGAAACATGTAAGGATCTTTGCAGAGTTAAAGTTCATGTTGGGGTACCAGTTGGGATAATTGTTAATGTTTAGAATACATGTTTAGGGTATGTATTAGCGTTATGGTACTTGTTAGGTTACGTGTTAGAGTATGTGGTAAGGTTTGTGGGGTATGGTATGTATGTTAGGCTTTGGATGAGGGTGTGTGTTAGGGTATGTATTAAGGTACATTGGTGGTACATATTAAGGTGCACGTAAGGGTACCTGTATGGTTTAGAGCATTGGTAGGGTAATTGTTACTGTATGTCTTAGTGATTAGGGTATTTGCTAGGATAGATGTTAGGGTTCTATGTTAAAGTACACATTAGGGTATGTTTTAGGTGTAAGCTGTCTGTTAGTGTTGGAGTACATTTAGGGGTACATGTTAGTGTGCATGTGAGGATACTTGTGTGGTTTACAGTACATGTTCAGGTAGTTGTTAGAGTTTGAGTACATGTTAGGGCATATGTTACTGTTAAGGTATGTGTTAGATTGTCACATGTGTTAGGGTATCCATTGGGTTAGAGTTAGGGCATGTTTGAAGTACTTGTTGGTGTTCATGATTCCAGACCTGTAGATTTACAGTGTGTGTCCAGTCAGTCCAATGGCCTTCAGCAGTCATGGGGTTTTACTCAGAGTCCTTGCCCTGTTGTGCTTGAAGGCGTGGATCATGTTAGGCCTAACTTTGGGTGAGACAGGAGATTCGAATGAATGGCCATCTGTGCTTTCACTCTGTTGACGCACCTTCCATGTGAGGATATGGTTGGGGATTGCATGCTATGTTTCTCTGGAAACTTTGGTCCACCTTAAACAGGTTTTGTTTGGGTGATGGTATGTGTTAGGGCATATGTTAGGGTACGTGTAACAGTTAGGGCACTTGACAGGGAATTTGTTAGTGTTAATAGTATGTATTAGGGTTAGGGCACCTGTTAGGTATGTGTTAGGGCACAAGTTATGGTACGGGTAAGCATACTTCATAGGGGAATTGTTAAGGTACATGTTATGGTTTGGGCATACATTAGGCTATGTGATAGAGTACATGTTAGGTGTATATAAGGATGTATATTAGGGTGCATGTTGAGTACATGTTAGGATTAAGGTACAACTTGGGGTTACTGCATATGTGAGGAACATGTAAGGGTATATGTATGGGTACTTGTACATTTTAGAGTATGTATTAGGGTACTTTTGACAGTATGTAAGTGGTTAGGGTACATGTTATTGTATCTGTTAAGGTCAGGGTTTTTGTTTTGGTTAGAGTATGTTAGTGTACATTCAGGGTACAAGTAAGGGTTACCTGTGTGGGTTATAGAGTATGTGTTAAGGTACTTGTTACCATGTGTGTTAGTGTGTGGAGCATGTTTAGTGTGTTAGAGTGAAAATACTATTGGAGAATCTGATAGGGTTAAGATATGTGTTAAAGTTAAGACACATTAGGATTTATATTACTTTGGGGGGGTACATGTTACAGTGTTTGTAAGGGTACTTGTATGGTTTACAGTATGTGCTTGGGTACTTGTTAGGATATGAGTTAGTGTTTTGAGTACATGTTAGGAATCATTTTAGGGCATTTGTGGTACACATGTTATTGTACATATAATACATGTGTGACTTGAAGTACATGTTAGAGTACTTGTTAGGGCATGTGTTAGATTTAAGGTACATGTTAGGGTTACATTTATGGTTTGGGTTAGGCAACATATTAGGATGTGTGTTGGTATAAGTGTAGGGTACTTGTTATGGGTGTAAGATTTAGAGTATGTGATAGTGATTAGAATGTGTGCTACGGTTAGAGTATATGTTAGGGTATCTGCTAAGGTTTATGTTATGGTTGGGGCATACATTAGTGTATGCTTGTGGTACATGGCAGGGTCCATGTAAGAGTAATCGTTACAATACATGTTAGTGTTTAGAGTGTATATTATGATAAGAATAAGGTTTATGGTACACTGCTGGTTTGTGTTAGTCTTAGGGTGTGTTAGGGTTAAGGTATGTGTTAGGGTATATAATAAGGGCACAGGTTAGGGTATGTGTTAATACACAAAAGAAGTAGATGTTTGGGTATATGTAAGGCTGGCTGTAAGGTTGAGAGTTAGGGTAATTGTTCCTGTATGTGTTAGAGATTAGTGTTCAAGTTAGGGTTAGAGTATGTGTTAGGGCACATGTTAGAGTGCATTTGGGGTACATGTTAGGGTATACGTAGGGATACTTGTGTGGTTTACAGTATATGTTCAGGTATGTGTTCAGGGTTCTAGTACATGTTAGGATTAAGGTACGTGTAAGGGTTAACACACATGTTAGGGTATCTCTTAGGGTTATGATTTGGGTTAGAATTAAGGCATGTTTGAGGCACATGTCAGTGTTCAGGATTCCAAACCGGTATGGTTTAGAGTGTATGTTAGGCCACTCCCATGGCCTCAGCAGTTGTGGGGTTGGTTTGCTCAGAGTTCTTGCCCTATCCTGCTCTATGGTGTGGGCCCTTGGGGGAGACTGGAGGCTGGAATGAGCAGTCAGCTTTGCTTTCACTCTGTTTACATACCTGCCATGCATGCACATGTGAGGATATGGGTGGGTATTGTGTGCTATGTATCTCTGTGGAAATTGGACCCAGCTTAAGCAGGTTTGATGAAAGAAGGCCATCTACCTCCAAGGATGCAGGTAAGTCTAGTAAGTATCAGGGTATGGGTGGGGTTGGGATTTAGGTTAAGATGCATGTAAGGGTACCCATATGATTTGGAGTATGTGTTAGCATACTTTTTACCTAACAACTTAGGATTTAGAGTACATGTTAGAGTATGTGTATAGAATATGTTAGGTTTAGGATTTGAGTTAAGGTTAGGGCATGTGTTAGGATATGCATTGGAGTATGTTAAGGGACATGTTAGAGTGCTTGTAAGGTTTAGAGTGTGTGTTTAGGTACTTGTCGCTGTACATGTTAGGGTGTGTAGTAGGATTTGTGTTAATAGTGAGGCTATTTGTTAGGGTTAGGGCTTGTGTGAGGGCACAGGTTAGGGTTAAGCTACGTGTAATGGTATTGTTTGTTACATACGATGTACTCATTAGGGTACATGTGAGGTTTAGAGTATGTGGTAGTGGTTAAGATTTGTGTTGTATAAAACAGCTAGAAAAACAAGAAAAAATGGAACCTAAAGTTACTAGACAGAGCCAGATAACCAAATTAAGAGCAGAGATTAACCAATTAGAAAATCAGAAAATTATAGCCCAAATTAACCAAACAAAAAGCTGGTTCTTTGAAAAAATAAATATTATACTTAATGGGGAAAAGCTACAACCAATTCTCCTAAAATCAGGAACAAGGCAAGAATGCCCACTGTCTCCACTCCTCTTCAATATAGTCCTGGATCCCTTAGCCAGGGCAATAAAGCAAGAAAAAGACATTAAAGGGATACGCATAGGGAAATATGAAGTTAAACTATCTCTTTTTGCAGACGACATGATACTATACTTTCACAATCCCAAAAACTCCATCCCCAAACTCTTAGAAATCATAAATCGCTTTGGCAAAGTAGCAGGATACAAAATAAACCCACAAAAATCAGTTGCCTTCCTGTACACTTGACAATGTACAAGAAGAGAGGGAAATAAAGGGAGCAACCCCATTCACAATAACCTCCCCCAAAATAAAATATTTAGGAATTAACCTAACCAAAGATGTAAAAGAACTATTTAATGAAAACTATAAAAATTTAAAGAAGGAAATTGCAGAAAACACTAGGAAATGGAAAGACCTCCCATGCTCTTGGATAGGCCAACTTGATATAGTGAAGATGGTAATACTGCCAAAATTAATATACAAATTCAATGCAATTCCTATTAAAAGCCCAATGATGTACATCACTGAAATACAGAAAAGTCCAAAAATTCATATGGAACAACAAAAGACCTAGAATATCCAAAACAATTCTAGGGAATAAAGACAACATGGGAGGGATATCCATGCAACACTTCAAACTCTACTACAGAGCTATAATAACAAAGACAGCATGGTACTGGCACAAAAACAGACCCAAAGACCAATGGAATAGAATAGAAGATCCAAAAATAAATCCACAGGCCTACAGCCAGCTGATATTCGACTAAGGAGCCAAAGACATACAATGGAAGAAACAGCCTCTTCAACCACAGGTGCTGGGAAAACTGGGCGGCCAAATGCAGAAAACTAAAAGTGGACCCCAGCCTATCACCATGCACCAACATCAACTCAAAATGGATTAAAGACCTTAACATTAAACCTGAATCTTTGAAACTACCGCAGGACAGAGTAGGAGAGACACTTGAACTAATAGGCACAGGAAGGAACTTCCTGAACAGAGTCCCAGGGTCACAACAAATTGGAGAGAGACTCGACAAATGGGACTACGTTAAAACAAAAAGCTTCTACACAGCTAAATCTATCACAACCAAGCTAGAAAGACAACCAACTAATTGGGAAAAAATATTTACCAGCAATATATCAGACAAGGGGTTAACATTCAGTATATACAGGGAACTCAAGAAACGAATCCCTCCCAAACCTAACAAACCAATTACTAAATGGGCAAGGGAACTAAAGAGGCACTTCTCAAATGAAGAAATAAAAATGGCAAAGAAACACATGAGGAAATGTTCATCATCCCTGGTGTTGAAGGAAATGCAAATAGAGACAACCCTGAGATACCACCTTACCCCATTCAGAATGACCCACATCCACAAATTAGCCAACGACAAATGCTGGAGGGGGTGTGGAGAAAGAGGAACCCTATTACACTGCTGGTGGGAATGTACACTTATACAACCACTTTGGAAAGCAGTCTGGAAGGTCCTTAGAAAGCTAAAGATTGACCTCCCTTACGACCCAGTCATACCACTTCTAGGCATCTACCCTGAACAACAGGAACCAATATACAAGGACAGGTGCACCTCCATGTTTATTGCAGCACTGTTCACAATAGCTAGGATATGGAAACAACCCAGATGCCCCACCACAGATGAATGGATCCAAAAATTGTGGTATCTAAACACAATAGAATATTATGCAGCCATTAGAAATGACAAAATAATGGCATTTGCAGGGAAATGGATGGAGCTAGAAGGAATCATGTCGAGCAAGGTAAGCCAAGAGCAAAGAGACAAACGGTACATGGTCTCCCTGATAAGTGGATGCTAAATCCAAAATGTTAGGAGATACGACAAAACTAACAGGACTTAAGAAACAAAGAACTCCCAGTCATCTGGTCGAACCACTACTAAATATCCCCACACTGCTGATCACATGTACGGTGTATAACATGTGAACACCGTTATATGTTATAGACTTTGATAGACAATTTGCTCCAGGAAAGTTAGAATGAACTTGTGACTTTAAATGAGCATCATTCCACAATACTGTGAAATTACGGAAATTATGTAATCACTTAATCACAATTACAAAAAAAAAAACCTCGGGGAAGGTTAGAGAAGTTAGGATGTGTTAGAGAACAAGTTAAGAGAACTAGTTAGGGTTTAGGAACTAGTTAGGGTTTGGGAATATGTTAAGGTTAGGGTAAACAAATGTGTAGAGAACTTCTGTGTTAGGGAACATGTTAGTTTTAGAGAATTAGCACTAGAGAACTAGAGTTTGGGAAGTAGTTAGGGTTTGAGAATATTTTAAGGCTAGAGTTAACGAATGTGTTAGGGATTTCTGGAATGTGTTAGGAAACGTCAGTGTTTGAGAACTGGAGAACTAGTTAGGATTTGGGAATAGGTTAGCCTTTGGGAATATGTTAAGGTCAGGGTTACAGAAAGGATTAGAGAACTTGTTAGGGACTGTTACGGAACATGTTAGTGTTAGAGAACTAGTGCTAGAGAACTAGAGAACTAGTTAGGGATTGGGAATGGGAATGTTAGGGTTAACGAATGTGTTAGGGAACTTCTGGAATGTGTTAGGGAACATGTTAGTGTTAGAGAACTAGTTACCATTTGAGAATTAGTAAGGGTTTGGGAACTAGAGTTTGGGAATATGTTAGGGTTAGGGTTAAATGTGTTAGGGAATTTCTGGAGCGTTTTTGGGAACATGTTAGGGTTACAGAACTAGTTAGGCTTAGAGAACTACTTCGGGCTTGTAAACTAGGGTTTGGGAATATGTTAAGGTCAGGGCTACACAAAGGATTAGGGAACTTCTTAGGCAATGTAAGAGAATATGTTAGTGATAGAGAACTATTTAGTGTTATAAAACTAGTTAGCGAACTAGTTAGGGTTTGGGAATGGGAATGTTAGTAGGGTTAACGAATGTGTTAGGAAACTTTTGGGACATTAGGGAACATGTTAGGGTTAGAGAACTAGTTAGCATTAGAGAACTAGTTAGGGTTTGGGAACTAGTTAGACTTTGGGAATATGTAAAGGTTAGGGTTAATGTGTGTTAGGGAACTTCTGAAATGTTAGGGAAAATGTTAGTGTTAGAGAAGTAGTTAGCAATAGAAAACTAGGGTTTTGGAACTACTTAGCGTCTGGGAATATATAAAGGTTAGGGTTAATGGATGTGTTAGGAAACTTCTGGAATATGTTACGGAACTAGTTAGACTTTGGGAATATGTTAAGGTCAGAGTTACAGAAAGGATTAGAGAACTTGTTAGTGAATGTTAGTGTTAGAGAACTATTTAGTGAGAGAACCAGTTGGAGAACTAGTTAGCGTGTGTGAATGGGAATCTTAGGAGTAGGATTAACAAATGTGTTAGGGAACTTCTGGAATGTTAGGGAACATGTTAGTGTTAGAGAACTAGTTAAAGTTAGAGAAGTAGTTAGGGTTTGGGAACTAGTTAGAGTTTGGGAATATGTTAAGGTCATGGTTACAGAAACGATTAGGGAACTTGTTAGGGAATGTTAGTGAACATGTTAGTGTTAGAGAACTAGTTAGAGAGCTAGTTAG